>NC_079505.1:18317420-18459085 GCF_030052815.1 Hevea brasiliensis
TAATAACCATATATTCACACACAAATTCATGCTAATATGGGATGCCAAACATGGCATTTTGCTCAATGCTTCAAGGTTCCATTTCACACCTTAAATCTAAACACTACATGTACATATTTATGCACAAACTTACTCTAACTTTCATTTGAATCAATCAACCTTCATTTTCATTCATTAGAAGTAAAAATAACTCAAGCTCAACAAGGGTTCATGGCTGCCAAAAATAGACAAGTCCATTTCTCACTATTTCTTTTATTTCTCTTCACCAAAACACTCACCTCAACCTAAACACAAGCTTTACCAAAGCAAGGGAGGGATTTTGGACACTTACAACTTTTGATGCTTATCAAAACTTCACCAAATCTGGTTTTTCTTGTTGCCAATATCTTCCCCAAGGTAAGTAGGCAAGCTTTAATGAAGGAAAGAAGTGGAAAGGATGGCTTGATCATGCACCCATGGAGATTGCATGTGGGGTGGCCATGGTGATTTCCATGGTGGAATTCATTACGGCAAAGTAAAATGGGCTGATGAAGAAGATGATGGTGAGTGCTATCTGCTGTCCCAAGGCTGTGATAAGGGTCCTAATATCCAAGTTAGTGGAGCACTAACTTGGATTTTAATGTTAATTATTCAAAGTTTCATAAATTGGATTTTATCCCCCATTTCTTTCACTATTCTTATAATGTATCACATTTTAATTTTTTCATGACATTTTCTAAGTATAATATCATTTATTTTTAATGGAGATTGAGGTCAAAAGGCAACACTCTGTGTCAAATGACCAAAATACCCCACTTCGATTTATATTCCTGATTTTTCGGTAACACCGATTTTTGTCTGTTTCTCGATTTTTCATTTTTCTTTGTACTAATTTATTAATTTTTCTTTGATATTTCTAGTGTCAATTACATTTCAATAAATCTTTATTTATGTCTCAAAATTATATTCAGAGGGTTCCCCGCGGTCCTGGGGTTGGCAATGGCCTTCCTGGTGCGGTCACCCATCGCTGTGGTGCCGACTCGTTTAACTTAGCATCATTTTCTCTCTTTCATTTTTGTTTGATTTTTCTTGTATTTTCTTTTTATTTATTTCATCATTATATGTCTGTTCACTATCACCGAAGTGTAGTTCCAGACATACTGACTTGCCTGGACTGTTATTTGACTACTGGAGCAATTGAACGTACAGAACACGTGCAATGGGGATGTTACATTCAGTATCATAATTTATCATAAATCCAAAAATAAATTCAAATCTACTTATACCTAGCTTTAATATCCTAAACTTAACATTCTTTAAAATTTGTATTTCGGAGTTACTATTCATGATACTATTCAAGTCAATTTGTTAACTTTCTAATGCTTAATAGGTATGGGAATTCTAATTTCACCCACATACCACATTTTGGTTACCTAATTTATTGGTTTTAGTTGTTTTCTCAAATCTTAAGTCTTTTAGGCACAAATTTCAAATTTTCAGTTTTGGTATCCTGTTTTATACTGTTCCATTGGTCATGTTGTTGTTAGAATTTAGCTAAGTTTTTTCATAGAAGTTGTTCCTTATTGTCTTAACTTTATTTCTCTTTTTGAATCACTCCATTTAGAGTTTTGTAGCTCAAGTTATAGCTATTTGAACATGGCTGGCCGGATTAGTCTAATCAAGATTTTTTGGGCACTAATTTGGTTCTGGCAGTTTTAGGTCACTACCTTTGGGTGGCTAAATGACTTGGTTAAGGGCATAATTTGGGTTTGTGTTGTTCATGAAAGTTGTAGTACTATGTCTCAGCTTTCTACTGGTAAATTTCAGGTCATTTGGACCTGTCTAGCCCAAGTTATGGCCAAATGAATAAACACTGTTTATTTGGTCATTTTTGTATAGGACAGTGTACCCAATTCCAGATTTGGCCAATTTGTTTACTATGCTATAGTCACTTTTTGGGCATGATTCCTAAATGAAAAATGTGCCATTTTGTGTCTAGTTTCATTCCCAATTGGCCTCACACCAATTGGGTTGGTAAATTTTTAGTTTTGGTCCCTAAAAGGGAGCTTGGTCATGCTACTTGCAGAATGACCATAAGCAATCCGAATTTAAACCTAATTCTAACACTTCCTACACACAACAATTGCTCATACATGACCATTTTTCAACTCAAACAAGGTCAAACACATCATTTGGCTAATTCTTACATTTTTATCTCCCAAACCCTAGGTGCCAAATCCTAACTTTCATGCTTAGCTCAATTGATGAAATCTAAATGCATAATTAATACATTTACACTCTTTTGCACTTAACTACTTCATTTGCATCAAAATCATTCATTCTCAAACCTAAACCCTAGCTGGCCAAAATTTATGTTTGGTCCCTCAACCATGTTTTCTTTTGATTTTAAGGATGAAATCTAAGTTAAAGTAACTCAAAACATGTATTTTAAACATTAAATTTTAATTTAATTTCTTACCTCAACTTGAAGTTCCTCTTCCTCAATTCCTTCCTTTTCCTCTTTTCTTTTCTTGCTGAAGCTTCTTCTCAAGTGAAGTTAATAAGGTTTAATGGGGATTTTTGGGGACAAAGTGAGGTTTTGAAAGCTTTGATCAAGCTTCCATGGGAGTTGTTTTAATAGTGAAGTGAGGGGGAGAGAGAGAGCCGGCTGGTTTGGGAGGAAGATGGAATTGTTTTCTTTTTTTATGTCATTTTAGTGTTTTATTTTATGTATTTGAATTGATCAAAAATTGTAGGAATTTAAAAATAATTTTGACATCATGGTGATGTCATCCAAGTGATGTAAACAACCTTTTTTCTTTTTCTTTTTTTTTTTCATTTACTTTTCCTTAGTTCTTTAATTTAATTCTTAATCCCAAAATTTTCTTTTCTCTGATTTTATTGGACAGTTAGGTCAGGAGTCAGCTCTAGGAGTGAATTGACCAAATTGTCCCTCGTCGGTTCGACCCGATTTGTAAGTAATTCAATATTTCTTCCAGAGTCCTGACCTAATTATTTGGCTTGTTTAACCATTCTTTTCTGTGATTTTCTCTTTTCTACTGTGTTTGCAATAGTCCTAAGGACCGCGACGTCATATTTTACGATTCGAAATTTGAGTTTAAATCAACCTCGCAGTCTTTCCCGAGAAGGTCAACATCGCTGTGACTCTCGACTTATTTAACCTCTTATGTTCTATGTTTCTTATTTATACTTAACTAATTGACAATTACTAATTATTTATTTTTAGGGCTTATCTAGTTGTCTTAGATGTGATTCTAATCCCCTTAATTATCCGGACTGACACCGATCACCGGAACAGTGAAATATACCAGGCTATACAAATAAGGGTGTTACAATTCTCCCCCCCTTAAAATAAATTTCGTCTCAAAATTTTTACCTGGTATCAATTTCTGAATAGTTGTGGGTGCTGTCTCCTCATATCCTCCTCTCGTTCCCAAGTAGCTTCTGGGCCCGAATGATGGTTCCACAACACTTTCACTAACGGTAACTGCTTATTCCTAAGCTGCTTCACCTCATAAGCCAGAATCTCTATGGGTTCTTCCTCATATGTGAGGTCTAGATTCACTTTAATTTCTTCCACTGGTAGTACATGAGATGGGTTTTATCTATACCTTCTCAACATAGATACATGGAAGATATTATGTATCTTCTCTAACTCTGGAGGTAGTGCCAAACGATATGCCAAAGGACCCACTCTCTCCAGAACCTCACATGGCCCAATGAAACGAGGACTCAGTTTCCCCTTCCTGTTGAATCTCATAATTCTCTTCCAAGGGAAAACCTTGAGGTATAATTTCTCACCTACTACATACTCAATATCCCTTCTCTTTAAATCAATATAAGACTTCTGACGATCTGATGCAGCTTTGAGTCTATCTCTGATCACCCTGATCTTCTCCTCGGTCTACTGAATAATTTCGGGTCCAATCATCTTCCTTTCACCTACTTCATTCCAACATAGGGGAGTTCTGCACTTTCTGCCATATAAAGCTTCATATGGAGGAATCCCAATGCTTGATTGGTAGTTGTTATTGTAAGCAAACTCAATTAAAGGCAAGTGTGTGTCCCAACTACCCTCAAATTCAATCACACAAGCTCGTAGCATGTCCTCCAAGATCTAAATTACTCTCTCAGATTGGCCATCTGTCTGTGGGTGGAATGCCGTACAGAAGTTCAATCTAGTTCCTAGGGCTCTCTGAAGACTACCCCAGAATCTAGAAGTGAACCTAGGATCTCTGTCTGATATGATGGATACTGGCACTCCATGAAGTCTTACTATCTCATCAATGTACAACTTGGCCAATCTTTCTAAACTGTAGTCCATCCGGACAGGCAGAAAATGAGCAGACTTAGTTGGTCTATCAACAATGACTCAAACTACATCACGACTCTTATGTGTCCTCGGAAGTCCCATCACAAAATCCATTGTTATTCTCTCTCATTTCCATTCTGGTACTGGTAGTGGATGTAACAAACCAGCTAGTACTTGATGCTCTGCCTTTACTTGCGGACAAGTTAGGCATTTGAAAACAAATTCTGCCACATCTCTTTTCACACCCATCCACCAGTAATGCTCCTTTAGCCCCCTATACATTTTTGTGCCACCAGGGTGCATGGCAAAAGGAGACTCATGTGCTTCCTTCAAAATGATCTTCCTCAAATCAACATCATTAAGAACGCACATTCTGCCCTGGTGAAGCAGTAGACCGTCATCTCTTACTAAGAAATCAGGCTTCTTCCCCTTTCTGATTTCTTCTAATAGCTTCTGATACTTCTGATCATTCTGAGCAGCCATTCTGATCTGATCATTCAACACTGGTTGTACATGCCATGCAACTGTTGTCTGCCCCTCATCATTAATCTCTAAGCTGGCATGCAATGATCTTAACTCATGTACCATAGACAAAGGAGAAACTCTGAGATTTGCCATAGTCTTGCAACTTAAGGCGTTAGCCACCACATTAGCTTTCCCTGGCTGATGGTCTATTAGACAATCATAGTCTTTTATCAACTCTAATCATCTCCTCTGTCTCAATTCAATTCCTTTTGAGTGCCCAAATACTTCAAACTCTTATGATCTATGTAGATGTAACACTTTTCCCCATACAAATAGTGTCTCCAGATCTTAAGAGCGAACACAATAGCTGCAAGCTTCAAGTCATGTGTCAGATAATTCCTCTCATGTGATTTTAGCTGGCGTGATGCATAGGCAATGACATTCCGATCTTGCATCAGTACACAACCTAACCCATTATGAGAAGTATCACTATGTACTGTGTATTCTTTACCTGGGGTAGGTAAAGTCAGGACTGGAGCCTCAGTCAAACAACTCTTCAATTCATCAAAACTCTGTTGGCATTTATCCGTCCACTGAAATTTCACATCTTTTCAAAGTAATTTGGTTAATGGAGATGCTAATATGGAGAACCCTTTCACAAAACGGTGATAGTATGTAGCTAAACCCAGGAAACTGTAAATCTTTGTAATATTTCTGGGTGGCCTCCAATTAAGGATAGCTTTTACCTTACTTGGATTTACCTTAATGCTCTCTGTCGATACTATATGCCCCAAGAAGGATATTTCCTTCAGCCAAAATTCACACTTCGACAATTTGGCGTATAGCTGTTTCTCCCTCAAAGTCTGCAATACAATCTGCAGATGTCTATCATGCTCTTCTGCACTCCTTGAATAGACCAATATATCATCTATAAATACCACAACAAACTGGTCAAGGTATGGTCTGAAGATAGTGTTCATCAAATCCATAAAAGTAGCCGGAGCATTAGTTAACCCGAATGGCATGACCAAGAACTCATAATGGCCATAGCGGGTTCTAAAGGCAGTTTTAGGAATACTTTGCTCTTGCACTTTCAGCTGATAATAACCTGACCTCAGGTCAATTTTAGAGAACACAGCTGCACCCCTCAACTTATCAAAAAAGTCATCAATGCGGGGCAGTGTCACCTTATTCAACTGCCGATAGTCAATACATAAGCGGAGAGTGCCATCTTTCTTCTTAACAAACAACACTGGCACTTCCCAAGGTGACACACTAGGGCAGATAAAGCCTTTGTCAAGCAGCTCTTGCAACTGCACGTTCATCTCTTTCAATTCTGCTGGTGCCATTCTATATGGTGTTATGGAGATTGGGTCCACACTAGGCATAACATCAATTTCAAACTGCACCTCTCTTTCTGGAGGTAATCCTGGCAATTCATCAGGAAATACATCCGGAAAGTCACATACTGTAGGGATGTCCCTCAGTGCTGGACTCCCCACTTAGGTGTCTATCACATGTGCCAAGTATGCTTCACACCCCTTTCTGATCATCCTTCTGGCTAGTGTAGCCGAAATAATGTTTGATGATAGTAAATGCCTCTCCCTATGTATTACCATATCACCGTACAGAGGGAGATCAAAAGTGACCGTCTTCAGTCTACAGTCAATTATGGCGTGATGCCTGGCTAACCAATCCATGCCCGAGATGATATCATAATCTCTGAAGTGCATTTCAATCAGATATGATAGAAAAACATGTCCTTGGATCACCAAAGGACAGTCTCTATAGATTCTGTTGACTCGAACCTCTTGTCCTAACAAACTAGTTACTAGCACTTCAAAACCCATTTTGACACATGGAACAGCAAGTGAACTGATTATGCTAGCACTAACATATGAGTGGGTTGAACCCGGATCAAACAACACAAATATTTCTTGATTAGAGATAGAGAATGTACCAGCTACAACATCAGAAGTCTCAGCCTCTTCTCACTGTCTCATCGTATAAACCCTAGCTGAAGTACTTCCTTGTGCTGACTGACCAACAGTACCCTCACTGCCCGAAGCATTGCCTCTTCCTCTGCCAACCGGTTGTGAACATCTGATAGCAGGACTCTGAATAGATCCTTCTGCAGTAGTAGGAGCTGGACCAAATCTAGGGGCACTAGTGTAGTCTTTAGCAAGATGACCCTTACCTCCACAGTTAAAGCAAGCTCCTGTTGCCTAATAGCATTCTCTCCTGTGAATCTTGCTACAAGTCTCACAGGAGCGGGCAGGATATTAACCCCTGGTCGACTGCTAACCAGATCTAGGGGGTTTCTGTCTAGAGAATCTACCCCTTCTAAACCTTCCACCTCTACTTCTACTTGATCCCCCAAATTTCTTCTTCTTTCCAGAAGTACCACTGAGACTTTGTTCAACTAATTTCTCTAATTTTTCAGCCTTCTCTGATTTTTCTTTTGCTGGGGTCGCTTCTGAGTCAATTCTTTCCAACTCAAGTGCCTGAGAGATGAGCTCAGAAAAGTTTCTGTGTCTGAATCCCGCTACTTGCATCCTCAAACTGGGCTTCAAACTAGTCTCAAATCTCTTGCACCTTTCCTTGTTGGTAGAAAGGAGACTCCCAGCATAGTGGCTTAAACGGGAGAACTCCCTCTCATATTCTGTCACTAATTTGTTGCCTTGCTTTAGACTCAGAAATTCTTGTAGTTTCTGATCCACATATGCATCTGGGACGTATTTCTATCTGAACTCTCTGATGAAGTCATCCCAGGTCAGTACTGGTGGTTCAGCCAAGCTGTGGGGGATGGTCTTCCACCAATCATAAGCATCCCCTTGCAGTAGCGATACTAAGTGCTCGAATTTTAGTTCATCTTGGCAGTGCAGCTTCTTGAACACTCTGTCCATTCTTTCAAACCATTGCTCTACCTCTAGTAGGTCTACTATACCCTTAAATTCCATGCCCCCATACTTCAATAACTTATCATATTGTCTGAATGGAGCTTGGGGTTGCACCACTGTAGTCTGGGGTGGAACTTGAGTAGGCATTCCCCCAGCAATTTGTTGAAACATTGCCGCCATATGCTGCGCGAACTGTGTAGGAAACTGCGACATTTGTGGGGTTGGTGCCACTGACCCACTAACATTTTGTAGAGCTGGGGCTTCCCCTTGTGCCTCAGCTTTAACAGATTGCTGTAGACCCTTATTTTGTGATGAGTATGTGCATTGAGGCCGTGGGAAACCCGATGATGAAAAATTATATGACTGTAAGATATAATTGGAGGCATGGAACTGAATTATTAATTCCGTGGCATGATCTTGAAAAAATAAAAATAATAATAAAGTTTTGGGGAAATTAATTTAATTAAATTTAAATAAAATTTTGTTTTGTTTAAATTTAATATGGGTAGTTCTTAAATGGATCTAATTAAGTTTAATTGGGCTCTATGGGCCTAAGAAAGCCTAGTTAGGAATTTTAAATAGGACCCATTTAATTATTTTCTAAAAATTAAAATAACAAATATTTCTCTCCTCCTTGGCTCCACTCTCTTCCTCACTCCCTATTGGTGTCACCCCCTTTCCCTCTCTTTCTATTGGTTGGAACACCTCACCCATATTTCAGTCTCATCCAAATTCATCAATCCTAGTCATTTAAGTTATCTGAACCTTATCACCTTAAGACTCCAAATCCTACCACACCTCTTCCTCACTCCCTATTGGTGCCTTCCATTTTTTTCTGTCTTCCTATTGGTTAAAACACCTCACCCATATCCCAGTCTTATTCAAATTCTGCAATCGTAGTTGTTTAAGTCATCTAAAATTTATCATCCTAGGACTCCAAACCCTATCACACCTCTCTCCCAAAACCCTATAAATACCCCACTGATAAAAAATAAAAAAGGAGGAAAAGAAGAAAAAAGAGAGGGGAAAAAGAGAAAGAAAAAAAAAAGAAAAGAAAAAAAAGGAGGGAAAAAGAAAAAAAAAAGGAGAAAAGAAAAAGATGATGGGAGGAAAGAGGAAGAGAAAATTCAGAGCTATAAGAAATTTAGAGATATTTAAGACTCTTTGAGTTCTTCCTTATTTTTTTTTTCTTCAAGAAGATTTTCATACAAGATTTCTGGAAGGTCAGTTTTTATTGTTTTCTTTTCAAGATCTATGCCACGCAATATTTTAATTCTATGCTCTTTGTCTTCAATTTATTTTATATGTTCATATAGATCATGTAATCATGTTTAATTTGAGGGGGATACACAACTCTGCACATGTTTAGTTTATGTCTCTCGTACTTTTATTATTTTTCTTTATTTTCTTTACTTTTTATTACAAACAAAATTGGTAAGTAGCCCTAAGGTAAGTACCAAAGAGGGCATTCTTGTGAGCTTATATGGAGCTAAACGGGAGTAAGCCAGGGATATCATTGCCATACTAGAAGAGAAGACCCTTTTTTAAGGGTAGCTTGCCCCAATGGCAACTGCATTTACCAACAAGTAAGTAGCTCTAAACTTCTCGAATAACCATTGGCATGAAATTGTAGTAATAATAGAACTTTCATTTGGTAAATTAAAATTAACTTTGTTTTTAATTTAACTGACTTTTGCATGTAATTAATTTAAATAAATACTTTGTAAATTAAAATTAATCTTGTTTGTAAATTAAACTAATATTGGCATGTAAAATAAATTTAATTTAATACTTGGTAATTGTAAAATAAATTTGCATTTTAGAAATCTTTATTAGGTTGTGATTGTTTGGGACTTATGTGATATTAGAATAAATTACACATGTACATAATTAACTTAGTTCAATTATCCTTAGGGTAACTTGGTGAAAAATAATTATGTATCTAAAAAACAAGCATACGGTAATTTGAAATTGAAGTTGTTTGTAAATTAAATTACCCAAAATAAATTAATATTAGTCATCCGTAAATATCATTTAAATAATTAGCAACCCCATAGATAGGAATTACTTGTGCATGAAAATTGTGTGTAAACAACAACCCTTTTTGTGAATTACTTGCGTGTGTAGGATTAGAATTGCATTTTTTAGGATAAAGTTTAATAAAGGAATAATAAACAAGACTTCTAGTAACATTAGTAGAGGGACTGCACTCAATTAACGAGGTTAGACCAGGCGTAAGGGGTGCCTAACACCTTCCCCTTACGCACCCACTATCCCGAACCTAGACATTGGGCTATGGTAATGACGGTTTTGGAAACTCCGCAAGGAGTAAGTTGCCATCCATGACCCTCGAAAGAAACATCAATATGTCGGTTATTACCCGGGTGACGACTCCTGTCTATCTATGCTTTCGTGACATAAATCTTTAGTACCGTGGTAGTGTTATGGGAAGACAGTACTTATTAGTGATTTAATTCTATTAGGATTGTATGAAGTGCATGTCTAGGAAATGCTGTCTA
This sequence comes from Hevea brasiliensis, assembly GCF_030052815.1. Classification (NCBI taxonomy): domain Eukaryota; kingdom Viridiplantae; phylum Streptophyta; class Magnoliopsida; order Malpighiales; family Euphorbiaceae; genus Hevea; species Hevea brasiliensis. The sequence continues at coordinate 18,327,617 of NC_079505.1, forward strand.
AGGAGGTGGTACTTAAGTGAGACCATTGTGACTCCACCATCTTTCCTGGGCATTACCTGGTGCATTTTATATAATTCTAATGGATGATATTTCGCCTCATGCCCCCCTCCTACAGTTTGGTGACTCCACTGGGGACTAAATGGATAGTTACTCCAACATGTTTTTATTAGCCTAATATTATTCCTTTGTTAAACTTTTTGCATTGCACTACACTATCACACGGATCACTCTTACCCTTTTAGCCTCGTTAGTACTAGCCAAGGAGACCATGGTTCTACTCGAGCTATGACGAATTGGTGAATGCTAGCTCCCCATGCCCGTACCTTCGAGTATATAAAAGAGCCACAGCTCCGGCCGTTGTGCTTAATGGACAAGCTCTCGCATGGGTGACCCTTTTCCTACCCAATAAAGCCCATGAGCCATAGATTTCAACCCTAGGTACCCCGTAGATTTTTGTTGTGCTAGATTCGTATCATTACTGTTCAAACCATAAGTTCTAGTGGTAGTTGAGATGAACCTAGGCCTATGCATAAGCCCGATGTGTGTATAGGCCCAAGTCCATTTCAAAACCCATGTTAAGCAAGAGGATGCTTACTTATGAATAAACTTTAAGGATATAAATCTTTTGTTTGTGAGGGAAGGATCGTCCTAGACCACCCCCTGTTGGTGTGTCCAGTGTACCATAGCCTAGGATATAATTTTTTTTTCTTACCCTGCACATGAGAGTTGAAGGTATAAGGGGGCAAAGATTCAATTCTAGAGATTTTTTTTTTTCAATTTTGATTTAGTCTTTGGTCCGATTTTAGTTCAATTTATATGGTCTGGTTTTGGGTTCAGTTTTGGTTCTATTGGTATGGTTCAGTTTTGGTTTTGTAAAAGTAAAGGCAAAAAAAAGAAAAAAAAATGGTCCATTCATGCATTACATTCATGTACGTAGCATGCTTAGGTTAACCCTTAAATCCTTTTTTTTTTTAGCAAACATAGCCTCAAAACACACCAAAGAAACTTCCAATCAGGTCACTTGGGTTAGGGAAGGGAAGAGACTAGTAAGGATTTCACTTGCACTACTTAAGATGGAAGAAACTATAGCCGTGCTTGATGAAATATTGAATGCCAAGATGTTTGGGCTAGAAGAGACAATTGTGGTCAACTTTAGAAAGAGGCCCCGAGGTAGGCCAATTAAGTGGCATTAAAGTTATTGAGGTTCAAATTGTGTCTCACACCCCAAGGAGATTTTTTCCAATTCAGCCAACCCTTATCCGAAGTTTTGGAGCGTCTCAAAGTTCAAGACCTCCTATAGCTCTTAGCACCCAGACCACTACCAAATCCACTCCCACCTAGCTATGATATCAACCAATGTTGCTGGTTCTACCAAGCCCACAGTCATGACACCGACTGATGCTTTCAACTTAAGCATGATATCTAAGACCTAATTGATGCCAAAAGGATAATTGACCCAGAAAATCAACCCAAAAGCCTCATGCCTAGTCAAAATTTCCACCTACACCAGTTCTCTACATGATCTCCATCACCCCAAATAACCCTAACAGAATTATTGACTTTATCCAACCCATCCAAAAGCCCAATGAACTTATACAACCCATCCAAAAGCCCAGTGAACTTATCCAACCCATCCAAAAGCCCAATGAACCTCAGTCTATAATGGTTGTTGACATTTGTGATAATTCTAGCTATGATGAGCGTCCTTTGAATGTCTGGACTAATTCTGATGAGGAGATAGTTGCATTACAACTAGATGATTCAGTTCCACTATTGTCTGATTTTTAAGTTATTGGGATCTATGAAAACTTGATGGATCCAAAAGTGGTTACTGTGAAGAAAGGGATAAAATTTTTTTTTCTAGCATGGGCCTAGGAAAAAGTATAGATGGGCTGGTGACTTTTCTTGAGATGAAGGGGCGAATCACGAGTCATGGTTTGGGCTATGAGCCAACAGAAGAGGAAAAAGAACCAAAACCTCCTAAGTTCTTGAAAGAGAGGGGCAATTACCTGGACATATGATTAGGGGTTACTACATGTGAAAGTGCTAAAGTAGAAAATCAGGACCATTGATCTAAGGACTGCATGGAAAGCTAAGCACCTAAAGTTATACTCCTAAGTTTGAGTTTATTTTTTGTAATGCTCACAGTAGTGATACTGATGTTTCCAATTCTGATGTGCTTGATAAAGATTTTGAGGCAAAGATCAATAACATTCCCAATCCTTCTGCTTACTTGTTTGATGTTTATTCTAATGGGCATATGCATGGCATTCATAATCATTTAGAATTTATTTTTGTTAATGCATCAAAATCGATCTCTATTAATTTGGGTACACCAAATAATCCTAAAGACATTAAGTTAGCTGAAGATTTAACCCAAGAAGAAAGAGATAAATTTATAGCCTTGTTAACAAAGTACCAAGAAGCACATGCCTCGAGCTTAAAATTAGAAGGTCGATTTCTAAGCCACGCTGGAGTCCCTATAGGAAAAGAGTGATCAAAAGTTGACTTAGCTAGTTATCCTAATGAAGAGTAAAATTTCGTGCTATGAAGGATTAATAGTAGCACATGTGGACCTAGAGAGAGAAGGAAAATGATATGAAGACATAAGGAGGTCTCTGGAAGTGAGAGAATACTCACAATAAGCCAATAAAAGAGATAGAGCAATAATTCATAAATTAGCTGCTCAACTTACTTTGGCTGGGGGGCAATTCTACAAACTCTTATGTGTGATAGAAAAATAGGCTGAGTAAATAATGAAAGAAGTACACGCAGGAATGTGTGGTCCCCATATGAATGGAAAGGTTCTAGTTGGGAAAAAATATTCAAAACATATAAGGATAGGGCTGAAAAACTCCCTTATGTTCTTTAAGGTTATCGTAATACTGCAAGGACATCCACGGGGGCAACCCCTGTAACATCCTCCCCGTAGCAACTCAGGTACATTCTCTTCATTGATCGCAGGTGTCGGTCGGACAGCAGAACGTCCGGAAAAATATTTAAACTAAAGTGAGGAACCATAATTAACTCAAATATTAATAAGAAAAATTTAGGAAAAATTTTAGAAATAAAATACAACCAAGTTAAACGAGCCGGTGCCCTAGCGATGGGTAACCAGAGGGAAGTTGCGGTTCTCGCAATGAGGAGCCCTAGACCCGGGGGAAAAATTATAAAATAATTTTTGGGACTCCAAAGAAGGGTCATTGAGGTTCCTATGGCATTAGAATGCCAAGAAAATACCTAGAAAAATTTTTCAATCGGTACAGACAATTTTGACCCGTTAAGCCAAACGGAGGGCATTTTGGTCATTTCGCCTTCAGAGACGATTTTTGGCCGACTTGTCCAGTTGAGTAAATAATTATTATGACATAAAATGTGAATAAATATTGTTGAAAATTGAATTGAAAATGAGTAGAAATGAAAAGAAAAGAAAAAGGATAAAAATATGAATTTTGACATCACATGATGTCATTAAATCATTTCCACCCAATCATCTTGCAACAAGCCACTAAAACCCAATTAAAAAGAGCTTAATTAGAACCAAATCAGCTCATCTTCTTCATTTGGTTCATGTTAGCCGAACCACTTCTTGAGCCTTCCTCCATAGATGCTTTTTGAAGCTCTAATTTCCCATCAAAATCATTCATATTTTCTCAATCATCAAACACAAAAAAAACTTGATTTTTGACCTAGCTTGAGAGATTGGAAGCAAAAGGGAGTGACTAGATGGATTTTCAACCAAGGTTAGTGCTTTAACTTATGTTTATTTCTGTGTTTTATAGAAGAAATTAGTAAATCCTACAACTAGATGCCATAGAAACTTGTAGATGAGTGAAAATCTGGAATATGTACAGTGTATGCATGAACAGTAAATTTTAAAAATTCATAACTGGAGTTAGGAATCTCAGATCAGGGTGATTTTAATGTCAAAAGAAACCTTAAGGAATGTTCTAAAACCTTGTAGTTTTATGTCAGACTTGATTCTAATGTTAGGTTAGGGTTTGAGGACAAAACATTTTATTGCTTGCTGATTTCCTGCAACATGACAGCCACCTTCAATAAATCATAACTGGAGCCATAAAACTCGAAATGATGTGATTCTTGAGTCCTTGAAACGCTTATTGAATGCTCTAAAACCTTGTAGTTATGGCCAAGAGCTAATTGTGGTAGCTGCTGGGTGATATTTTTACATTTCCTTACTACTATCCTGCATGTACTGGATTCTGGACAGGTTGCACCTTTTTAATTAGTTCTGCAATTTCCGATCTGATTTTGATGTGATTCTAATTGGAGATTGAGTTAGACATATGAAGGTTGAGTTCTGGAAAATATGGTCTTCAAATCTTGTTTCTATAAATTATAGTGATTATTTTTGCACCCTGTTTCTGCATGCTGATTGTGCACTGAGTGCACTATTCATTCTAGTAACATGTATATTGCATGAGCTGGAAATTTTAGAGAGAAACTTGGACCTTGCTTAGGTAATGGTGAAAGAACCTTTTAATGGTCAATTAGTGACCATTTGAGGTAAGTTGATCATAAATTGGAGTGAAATATGGTATTGCAAATTGGTTTGGGTAGGCTGCCTAGGGTAACCAGCATAGTGGCTGTGAGTCCAGCCCACTTGGACTGCCATATCTTTGGCTGTGTTAGTCCAATTGGTGTTTGGCCAATTGGACATGCATTTTTGCTGAAGAAACCATGCCCAAAAGACCAAAGCAAGAGGACCAAAACTTGGCCCCAATCCGGATACCCTGCAAACAGCCCCTGCAGAATGACCAAATGAACAGTAACTGTTCATTTGGCCATAACTCACTGTAGATATGGTCAATTGACCTGAAATTTTTACAGCAACAAGATAGGATATAGACAAACAACTTTCATGAAGAACATCACCCCAAATTATGCCATTAACCCATTCAAACTATTGGGCAAAGTTAAGTTATCAAACCTGCAACTCTGCAGATTTTCATTTGAGCAGTAATGTTTGGATGGCGATAACTCTCTCTAGAAAACTCGGATTTAGGCGATTCTTGAACCGATGGAAACCTAAGGTATGGTAGAACATGTCATATGAAGGAAGTTAGACCAAATTATGAACTTAACTTGATCAAATTACTGACCAAATTTGGACCAAAATCTGCCAAAACCCAAAAGTGCAGCATGAACAGTGCACGTGAACAGTAAACTTATTTTGGCCATAACTTGAGCTAAAAAACTCCAAATAGAGTGATTCAAAAAAGGAAATTCAACTAGACAAAATAAGGAACAACTTTCATGTTTACCATTTCCTCAAATTCCTACTGCAATAGTGCCCAATGGAATAGTAAAGTTGAGTTAGCAAAATTGAAAATTTTGCTTCTCTTAGTTTAAGCTTAGAAATGGTATTAATGCTTAATGCCAACAAGTTTTAAATGAAAAAATGTAGTATGTTTGAAGTGCCAAAGTCAATGTACATATTTTCTATGCAAAAGTCAACATTTTTGTTGACCAATGAGGTGAATAGTATCACCAAAACTTGAAATTCAAAATTTGAAATTAGAAATGCATCTAGGGGACTTTAAATTGCAATTGGCAATTAATACTAGCAAATGTAAAACTCAAAATGTGGGATCTTGATGTAATAAGAATTAATATATCCATTAAGTATAAAAAGGTCAACATTTTGGTTGACTAGTAAGGTGAATAGTAATCAAAATGATTAGTAAATTAAGATGAAGACCTAGAACCAATTCTAAGCTTAAATGCTTAGAATTGTATGACAAATATGGACTATGCATCCTAGTCAAAATTGTTAAAAAGAAATTCAGGCCATAAATTTGAAATCCATGAAATATTCATGGATTACTTGAAACATGAAAAATAAGTCACCTAATTGATGTGAATAGATAGTTAGAGCACATATGCTCATCACAAATGGAATTCATAAAATATTAGAAACTCAACTTGAAATATAAAATTTGTAATTACATAAGTAGATTCTTGAATGTATAAATGAGAAAGGAAAAATGTTTTGAATACAATGGTACATGTGAACCATTGTTTAGAATTGTGATCAATATGAATAACATAATGAATGGACAAATAAACCGTATTAATGTATGAAAGAGACATTAGTTCTCATTATTGTAAAGAGGAGAAGTATTTTGAGTACAATGGTATAAAAGGATAATTGATGTGAATTGTGATCATATAAATGATCAAATGAATGTATGAATTATGATTGAAATTTATCATGAAATAATGAAGTCATAAAGCACAATATATTAATATTTTAAAATATTAAATGCCCTAGTATACCTAACAAGATTGGTTTGGATAGTTTGGCATGCCAATAGGGTATTGTTTTAGCAGTACTGCGAAAGGCTTTATGCCCGTATTCATGGCTTTATGCCCGTATTCATGGCTTTTATACCCGTATTCATGGCTTTTATGCCCGATTATGTGATATCATGGCTTTTAGCCATACTGACTGCATACGTGGTTGACGTTCTGCGTCCCATGGTATGACGGCCCGAGGCACCGCGGTGTCCAGTGCCAACGACCCGTTATCTAGTCCAGTCGTCTAGTATAGGCTACTTGGGCAGTCAATTAAAGTATTATTCAATTCAGGCAGCTAAGTTAAGTTAAGATCCAGTACAATTAAATTAAGTATTGAATGAATAAGCAAAAGAGATTAGCAAAAAAAACATAAAAAAAATAAAAATTGCGTAACCGCATGCACTTGAAATATAATACGATAGAATAAATTATATACCGCTAGTATTATTGAAAGTTATAAACTAAGCACTTCCAAAGAGGAACAAACTAGTATATAAGATCGTTGATACTAGAAATACCATACCAAATTAAATTGATTCTTGAGTATCTGAATTATCATTTATTTCTTTCTTTACTTGTATATATTATTTCTGGTTATATTATTGCACCACTAAGTAGAAATGCTTAGCGCGAGGGAATTGCTTCCTCGCAGTCTTGAAGGTAAAACCAGATGGTATCATTGAGATTTTTGGAGTCCAGATCTGCAGAAGTGTCAGAAGAGTTCAAGATTGTCACCTCCTCAGCAATGCATGTAGATAGGGCTCATTTTATACATGTTATGTAGATTGTTCATTCCTAGCACATTGTAAATTATTTGTATATCTTGTACAAAATAAACTCATGTAATTAACCTATGAATTATGGAAGCTATTCAAAGTAAGTATTTTAGTATGTGAATTGAATTTGAGTTATAATGAGATTATACTTGTGAATATTGAGATATTGAAAATCTAATGAGATTTCTGAGAAATCGGATCTTTGTATTGGGATACATTATGTTTGAAAATTTTTGAGACTATTAAGTTTGAGAAATTGAGTATATATTGAAATTGTTTTTGGCAGGTTCAGAAGAACTGTTAGTCCAAATTACAGCTGACACTTTGTCGGATTATCGTTAAAATTTTTGAAATTTCCAATTTAGTTAGATTTTGATAAAAGTAAAAATAGCCTAAATCTTCAATAAAGTTTTTGAATAAATAAATCAAGAACTGTAATGAAATCAGATAAAATAGAGTGCTCCGGCTCACTGAGTGGCATAATTTGCTCGGCTACACTGTAGTCGGGTAAGGGGTGTCACAACCCCATTCTCTTTAGTGTATGGGACTAAAGTAGTGCTATCCATTAAGCAAGAGGTCAAATCCTTAAGAGTGATGCTAGAAGCTAAGATCCTAGAAAATGAGTGGGCCTAGAAGAGATATGAAGAACTAGCTTTGATTGATGAAAAGAGGATGTGAGCCTTGTATCATATGTAGGCTTATCAGAGGAAGATAGCTAGAGCCTTTAATAAGAAGGTGAAGCCAAGAAAGATCAAAGAGGGAGACATGGTTTTGAAACAAGCTCAGCCCATCCCTTTTGATTTAAGAGGAAAGTTTACCCAAGCTAGGATGGTCCATACATAGTCAACAAGATCTTACCACAGTAAGAATATCAGACCTGGATGGGAATGAATTTCAAGAACCAGTCAATTTAGACAGGCTTAAATGGTACTTTGTGTGAGACAGGCCCGCTAGGCTGAAAACCTGCAAAAGGTGGTCTAGGCAAAAGTAAAGGTCAAAAAAAAAAAGAAAAGAAAAGAAAAAATGCTAGATTGAAAACCTGCAAAAGGCAGTCTAGGCAAAAGGAGATATGAGAGAAGATCTGGATGGAAAACCTAAAAAGGCCATTCAACAGGTTATAAAGCTTATTTCTAACTTTGGAAGGTTAGAAATTTAGCAAAACTAAATGTAAGAGGGAGTAATGGTGTACCCGAATAAATAAAGAAGTTTTTATTGCATTAACTAGGAATGGATTTTATTTAATTATGATTGTGAATTTTGTGTCTTGAGAGATACATCAAATGATTAAGTACTTGAACTGCAATGTTTTGATTTAATCTATGTCTTCTGAGTATGACAAGATAGGTGCTTGATATGGATGCCCTGGCAATTGTCCAATTAAAAAAAAAAAAGAGAAAAAAAAAGGAGCTTGCTAGGTGGAAAACCCGAAAGGGCCGCTTAGGCAAAAGTTAGAGCAAGCCCGCTGAGATGAAAATCCAAAAGGACATTTCAGGCAAAAGTTAGGGCACAGAGAATGGAGTTCATGAAAGAGAAATGAGTCAAGATAGAAACCATGGGGGGAGAGAAGAAAAAAGAAAAATCAGAGAGAAATTGTATTGTGACCTTAAGGAAGTCTTTTTTGGTGAACAATTCTTCTAAAAAACTTTGAGGCTATAAGAAAGTTTTTGCAAAAAGAGATCCCCCAGAGGACTAAGTTTTTTTTTTTTAGAATCTTTAGTAAAATCAGCATGCCCATGATAGGAAGTAGCATACAAGAAACATAAAAATCAGAGAGAATTTTGAGACCCAATCATTCTAAATTTTTCAAATCATGACAGATATTTTTTGGTAAGTCCTTAGACTTTGTTTAGGGCGCATGACATCGTTGTGTAAGGCATAGAAGAACATGCATCAACATGTCACCTGTGGGTGTGTAAGGCGTAGAATAACATGCATCACCACAGTTTCAAGTGTCGAACTACGAGGGGGTCTGATTCCTCCTCAGGATAGTGAGGGGGATACGTAGGTAGTTTAGGACCGCGGTCCTAAATACGAACCCACAACATTTCATGACAGATGTTTTTTGGTAAGTCCTTAGACGTTGTTTAGGGCACATGGCATAGTTGTGTAAGGCATAGAAGAACACGCATCAACATGTCACCTGTAGGTGTGTAAGACGTAGAAGAACATGCATCACCACAGTTTCAAGTGTCGAACTACGAGTGGGTCTGATTCTTCCTCAGGATAATGAGGGGGATACGTAGGTAGTTTAGGACCGCGATCCTAAATACGAACCCACAACATTTCATGACAGATGTTTTTTGGTAAGTCCTTAGACGTTGTTTAGGGCACATGGCATAGTTGTGTAAGGTGTAGAAGAACACGCATCAACATGTCACCTGTAGGTGTGTAAGGCATAGAAGAACATGCATCACCACAGTTTTAAGTGTCGAACTACGAGTGGGTCTAATTCATCCTCAGGATAATGAGGGGGATACGTAGGTAGTTTAGGACTGCGGTCCTAAATACTAATCCACAACATTTCAAATCACATAGTTGCCATTGTCATGAGACCGTAGCTAGTCTCATGACACAGAGTATATCGACAGAGCAAGATGCACTCAATTTTCACATGACACAGTTATCACTATTATGAGACCGTAGCTAGTCTCATGATGCAGAGTGTATCGACAGAGCAAGATACACTCATTTTTCACATGACACAGTTATTACTTTTATGAGACCGTAGCTAGTCTCATAACATAGAGTATGTCGACCGAGCAAGATATACTTGATCCTCATAGCCAATGTTTCATAGTTATTAGAAATTTGAGTTTCACTTTGACGAAACTTGAGCAATGCTTTCACATTGATTTCAACTTTCGCCAAAGTGGGGGGTAAACTGTAGACCCTTATTTTGTGATGAGTATGTGCATTGAGGCCGTGGGAAACCCGATGATGAAAAATTATATGACTGTAAGATATAATTGGAGGCATGGAGCTGAATTATTAATTCCGTGGCATGATTTTGAAAAAATAAAAATAATAATAAAGTTTTGAGGAAATTAATTTAATTAAATTTAAATAAAATTTTGTTTTGTTTAAATTTAATATGGGTAGTTCTTAAATGGATCTAATTAAGTTTAATTGGGCTCTATGGGCCTAAGAAAGCCTAGTTAGGAATTTTAAATAGGACCCATTTAATTATTTTCTAAAAATTAAAATAACAAATATCTCTCTCCTCCTTGACCCCACTCTCTTCCTCACTCCCTATTGGTGTCACCCCCTTTCCCTCTCTTTCTATTGGTTAGAACACCTCACCCATATTCCAGTCTCATCCAAATTCATCAATCCTAGTCATTTAAGTTATCTGAACCTTATCACCTTAAGACTCCAAATCCTACCACACCTCTTCCTCACTCCCTATTGGTGCCTTCCATTTTTTTCTGTCTTCCTATTGGTTAAAACACCTCACCCATATCCCAGTCTTATTCAAATTCTGCAATCGTAGTTGTTTAAGTCATCTAAACTTTATCATCCTAGGACTCCAAACCCTATCACACCTCTCTCCCAAAACCTTATAAATACCCCACTGATAAAAAATAAAAAAGGGAGGAAAAGAAGAAAAAAGAGAGGGGAAAAAGAGGAAGAAAAAAAAAAGAAAAGAAAAAAAAGGAGGGAAAAAGAAAAAAAAAAGGAGAAAAGAAAAAGAGGATGATGGGAGGAAAGAAGAAGAGAAAATTCAGAGCTATAGGAAATTTAGAGATATTCAAGACTCTTTGAGTTCTTTTTTTTTTCTTTTCTTCAAGAAGATTTTCATACAAGATTTCTGGAAGGTCAGTTTTTATTGTTTTCTTTTCAAGATCTATGCCACATAATATTTTAATTCTATGCTCTTTGTCTTCAATTTATTTTATATGTTCATATAGATCATGTAATCATGTTTAATTTGAGGGGATACACAACTCTGCACATGTTTAGTTTCTGTCTCTCGTACTTTTATTATTTTTCTTTATTTTCTTTATTTTTTATTACAAACAAAATTGGTAAGTAGCCCTAAGGTAAGTACCAAAGAGGGCATTTGCGCGGAGCTTATATGGAGCTAAACGGGAGTAAGCCAGGGATATCATTGCCATACTAGAAGAGAAGACCCTTTTTTAAGGGTAGCTTGCCCCAATGGCAACTGCATTTACCAACAAGTAAGTAGCTCTAAACTTCTCGAATAACCATTGGCATGAAATTGTAGTAATAATAGAACTTTCATTTGGTAAATTAAAATTAACTTTGTTTTTAATTTAACTGACTTTTGCATGTAATTAATTTAAATAAATACTTTGTAAATTAAAATTAATCTTGTTTGTAAATTAAACTAATATTGGCATGTAAAATAAATTTAATTTAATACTTGGTAATTGTAAAATAAATTTGCATGTTAGAAATCTTTATTAGGTTGTGATTGTTTGGGACTTATGTGATATTAGAATAAATTACACATGTACATAATTAACTTAGTTCAATTATCCTTAGGGTAACTTGGTGAAAATTAATTATTTAGGTTAAATAGAAGCATAGGGTTATTTGAAATTGAATTTGTTTGTAAATTAAATTCCCCATAATAAATTAATTTTAGTCATCTGGTAAATATCATTTAAATAATTAGCAACCCCATAGATAGGAATTACTTGTGCATGAAAATTGTGTGTAAACAACAACCCTTTTTGTGAATTACTTGCGTGTGTAGGATTAGAATTGCATTTTTTAGGATAAAGTTTAATAAAGGAATAATAAACAAGACTTCTAGAAACATTAGTAGAGGACTGGCACTCGAATTAACGAGGTTAGACCAGGCGTAAGGGGTGCCTAACACCTTCCCTTTACGCACCCACTATCCCGAACCTAGACATTGGGCTATGGTAATGACGGTTGTGGAAACTCCGCAAGGAGTAAGTTGCCATCCATGACCCTCGAAAGAAACACTGAATATGTCCCGGTTATTACCCGGGTGGCGACTCCTGTCTATCTATGCCTTCGTGGCATAAATCCTTAGTACCGTGGTAGTGTTATGGGAAGACGGTACTTACCAGTGGTTTGATTCTATTAGGATTGTATGAAGTGCATGTCTAGGAAATGCTGTCTAAGGAGGTGGTACTTAAGTGAGACCATTGTGACTCCACCATCTTTCCTGGGCATTACCTGGTGCATTTTATATAATTCTAATGGATGATATTTCACCTCACGTTCCCCTTGCCCTACAATTGCTCAATAGAGTGATCCCCTTCTTCCATTTCAGTATGGAGTTAGAATATCTCCTGAACAAATAACACAAGGAGATTTCCCTCCGTTAGTTCATATTTATGATGTAATACAATGTATGTAACAAATAAGGACATTGAGCAGTTGTACTTAGCAAAGAAAAGACACAAATTCACAAATCAAAACATACTTCAAAAATTTTGCTCTGATACCACTAAAACATGTCACACCTTACCCCTCTGTAAGGCATAACATGTTCCCGTAGAATACCTATTGAACTACCGAACTTCACCTACCAATAACTCATTAAGTACCCTACAAGGGATTTTAAAATCATTTTCTTCCTTTTTAGAAGTGGTGAGCATTTTCTAATAGGTATTAAAACATTTAATTAGAGTTTGTAAACTAGTTAAAATTTTTGTCTCTTTTTATTTTTCCCTAAATTTTAGAAAAAATTAGGCAGAGTGTCATCTGTATTTTGATAAAACAGTTCTTCAAATACCTGTAAAAAGTACTTCCAATGATTTATCTCATCAACTTCATCAAATCAATATCCATTACAACCAATTTCAACATCATTTCTCAAATTCCAAAAATTCAAATTAATAATTCACAACTCAATATTTCTATTCATTTTTCATTAAAGTAAAAACCAAATTACATTTATCAATCCAGAATGTACATTAGAAAAATCCAAACTAATATTATTACAAACTTTATACAACTGCTCATGACCAGTTCTACATGTACATACAATTACATACATCAGAATAACTATTACAATCAGGGTATAAAGTATGCTCGATAGAACTTCAGGGAAGGTGGCTCCACAATCCTCAACAGCTCACTCTGCTGCTCCTCTAGTCTCTATATCTGCGACAGCAATAACAGCCAACGCTGAGTACTATGACTCAGTGGTATACAACATACTAAAATAACCTTTATGCAGAATTTAAATCATACTTATTCAAAAACTAAACTAAATATGAGCAATAAATACAAAACATGATTTATAAGCTTTTAATCTAAACAATTTCATTTCAAAAGTCTCAAACAAATTTCATAAAAATACACAGTTATACTATGCCATTTGAAACAATAATCATCTCAATAGCTAAAGGCTTATGAGAAGTCACATCACAAGGCTAGCTAGCTCAAATATATGGATATCTATTCAATTTCTTCTTCTACTGGCACACACCTCAACACTTTAGCCAGAGAAGGAATCAAAATTCGAAACTGATTTTCCCCACTAGTCATGCTAGTGAGACATTCAAATATATGGTCATGACACTGTGGTTTCAAAACTATCTTAACAATTTATCAAACATTTGTTGCTATTTCAAACTCATACAAGTAAACTTTTAACAATTTAAGTCAAAAGCATAATAAACATTTTAATACAATTAAGTCACAATTCATTTAAAACAATTTGTAGAAGAAAATTCACAGAAAATTCTATGTTGTGCACAAACATTAAGCGATTCGCCTCTTGGCCTTTACTTGATGCCTCGAGTTCTTTCCCAGTATTCTTTTCAACTGAAATACACAATTTCACAGTGTTTCAGTATCATAATTTATCATAAGTCCAAAAATAAATTTAAATCTACTTATACCTAGCTTTAAATGCAAAACTTGACGTTCTTTAAAATTTATATTTTGGAGTTACTATTCAAATGCTTAATAGGTATGGGAATTCTAATTTCACCCATATACCACGTTTTGGTTACCTAATTTGTTGGTTTTGGTTATTTTCTCAAATCTTAAGTCTTTTAGGCACAAATTTCAAATTTTCAGTTTTGTTATCCTGTTTTGTACTGTTCCATTAGTCATTTCTTCATAGAAGTTGTTCCTTATTGTCTTAAATTTATTTCCCTTTTTGAATCAATCCATTCGGAGTTTTGTAGCTCAAGTTATAGCTATTTGAACATTACTGGCTGGATTGGTCTAATCCAGATTTTTTGGGCACTAATTTGGTTCTGGCAGTTTTAGGTCACTAATTTTGGGTGGCTAAATGACTTAGTTAAGGGCATAATTTTGGTTTGTGTTCTTCATAAAAGTTGTAGTAATATGTCTCAGCTTTCTATTGGTAAAATTTTAGGTCATTTGGACCTGCCTAGCCCAAGTTATGGCCAAATGAACAAACACTATTTATTTAGTCATTTTGTACAGGGCAGAGTGCCCAATTCTGGATTTGGCCAATTTTTTCACTATGCTATGGTCACTTTTTGTAACACCCTCACTATAACAATTCTGCACATTCTACTGTTCCGGTAACCGGTGTCGGTCTGGACAGCTATAATGTCTGGAAAAATAATTAGACTAGAGTGAGGAGTCATAAATAACTCAAATATTAATAAGAAAAATTTAGGAAAAATTTTAGAAATAATATACAACCAAGTTAAATGAGCCGGTGCCCCAGCGATGGGTAACCAAGTGGGAAGTGGCGATTCTCGCAACTAGGAGCCCTAGATCCAGGAGAAAATTCATAAAATAATTTTTGGGACTCCAGAGAAGGGTCATTGAGGTTCCTATGGCATTAGAATGCCAAGAAAAGGTTTAGAAAAAGTTTTCAATCGGTACAGATAATTTTGGCCCATTAAGCCAAACGGAGGGTAGTTTGGTCATTTCGTCTTCAGAGATGATTTTTGGCCGGCTTGTCCAGTTAAGCAAATAATTATTATGATCTAAAATATGAATAAATATTGCTAAAAATTAAATTGAAAATGAGTAGAGAAGAGAAGAAAAGAAAATGAAAGAAAATGCTAATTATGACATCATATGATGTCATTTAAATTTCCTCCACCAATCACAATTTGTTAAACTCATTAAAGAGATAAAAGAGACCAAAAAATTGAAAAACCAATCTGCATCTTCAACCTTTGGGCAGCCAAAAACGTTGAGAGAGAGAGAGAGAAGAGGTTCTACCATTAAAGCTCCCTTAAGCTTCATTTCCCACTTCAATTCACCTTAAAACTTTATTCTCCCTTCACTAAAAATTATACCCACACCAAGGAGAAGTATTTGGCAGCCAAGAAAGAGTAAGAAAGTAAAGAAAAATTAAAGTCTTGGTTGGCTTGGATTTGAGCTACAAGGGGTTAGTGCCCTAAACAATTTCTTTTCTTTCTTTAATCTTGTAAGCATGCTAAATCAAGTAGAAATTGTGTGAAATTGAAAGAAAAACTTGAGTAAATGAAATCTCTAAATTTGGCAGCCATGAGAAAGTTTAAGGATTGTTGGTTTTTGATGAAATTAAGTGGCTTAATTATGTTATTGATGAGTATAGATGATGGATAAAGTGATTTGGTATGAGTTTGGTGTGTGTATGCCATGAATTGAAAATTTGAGTTAGGGTTTGAGCATGAAATTGAGACTTTGATCATGTAATGATGAAAGTGAGTTTTAATGGTCAATTAGTGACCATTTGGTTATTGGTAAACAAGAAATGAAGTGTGTTTAGTGATGGGATATAGGTTTATTGTGGTGCCTAGGTGACTGCAGGTGGACATGAGTCCAGCAGGTTTGGGCAGCCATAACTTGAATTGTAGAGGTTCAATTGGTGTTTGGCTAATTGGAAATGAAACTAGACACATAATGGCACAACTTTGGTGAAGAAACCATGCCCATAAGACCAAACCAAGTAGACCAAAAGCTTGCCCCAATCCGGGTGACCTGCAGTCTGTTTCTGCAGAATGACAAAATGAACAGTGTTTGGTCATTTAGCCATAACTCAGTGTAGAATGGTCCAATTGACCTGAAATTTTACCAGCAACAAGCTGAGATATAGACCAACAACTTTCATGAAGAAATCTAACCCAAATTATGACCAGAACCTATCCAACAAGTGAGTTGAAGTTACTATTCACTGCATTGTAGATATGGTCAGTCCAGAAAATTCCAATCCGGCCAGTCATGGTTTTTAGGCCATAACTTGAGCTACAAAACTTCAAATGGAGTGATTCAAAAAAGGAAATTCAACTAGACAAAATGAGAAACAAATTTCATGTTGATCAGTTTGCCAAATTCGCACTGTAAAATTGACCAATGGAACAGTAAAGACAAGGCATGAAAACTGAAAATTCTGCCCAATTAACATTAAGCTTGGAAATGGTATTGCCAACCAATACCAACCAATTTTGAATGCAAAATGTGGTATCTTGGAGAACTTAGGTTCAATAAATTTATTATGTATTAAAAAGTCAACAATTTGAGTGAATAGTAATATGAATAGTAATACAAAGATACAAAGTATAATAACTAAATTGGTAGAGGAAATTAAGGTATGAAATTTGGAATCCATGAAACATTCATGGATTACTTGGAATAGAAATAGTAATTTACCTAAATGACTTAATAAACATTTAAGTTATGTGAGTATATGATTAAGATTTGTATTTCCCTTACTAGTAGGTCTAATAAAACATAAGGAATACCACTTGAATATGAAATGAAATTAAACTAGATGAATTGTTGAGCATAAATAGGATAAGGTTTATATTAGGATTTATGTTTCCATTACAAATAAGATAATAACACCTTGTATGAGTTATGAATTCATATAAATATTGTAATGAATAAATGAATCACATAAAAATATGAATGGAACATTAGTTTTCTTTATAAGGGAAAGGAAGAACGTTTTGAGTACAATGGTATATGAACACCATTGTTATGAATCGTGATCAATATGAATGATGTAAGGAATGTATGAATATTATGATGAATGTATAAATTATGAAATTTATCATGAAATAATAAACTCATAAAACACAATATATTAATATTTAATGATATTATATGCCCTTGTATTGCCTAGACTTGTGTGTCAGATTGGATAGTTTGGCATGCCAATAGGGTATTGTTTTAGCAGTACTGCGAAAGGCTTTATACCTGTATTCATGGCTTTGTGCCTGTATTCATGGCTTTATGCTCGTATTCATGGCATTATGACAACATTCATGGCTTTTATGCCCAATTATGTGTTATCATGGCTCTTTAGCCATACTGATTGCATACGTGGTTGACGTTCTGCGTCCCACGGTATGACGGGCCGAGGCACCGCGGTGTCCAATGCCAACGACCCGTTATCCAGTTTAGTCAGCCTGTCATAGGTTACTTGGGCAGTGAAATTTATTGAAATAAGTTAAGAATATTAGCAATTAAAAATATTAGAAATTAAATAAAATAAATAAGTAAGATGACCTAAAATAAATTAGAATAGTTATTTATTAGAAAGAATCGAAATGAACTGGACAGATATTAAAATTTACTTATTATAAGATAATCTGAGACAACCTAGCAAGTATAGAGAAAATGCTAAAAGATTAGCAAAGAAAATTATAACATAAATAAATATTGCAAATATGACTTATATAATAATATAAGCATAAATTTATTATTTTCAGATCATTTTTCTTTATACATTATTACTATACATTGGCGAAATAAACACTTTCAAAGAAGACTAAATTAGGATAAAACATATTAAATTTTAGAAACCGCATGTGAAGTATAAATAAATCTTAATTATTTGAATTATGTTTTATTTCTATCTTATTTGTATATTATTTCCTTATATTATTGCACCACTAAGCAGCAATGCTTAGCGCGATGGAATTGTTTCCTTCGCGCAGGTACTGAAGCTAGAACCCAATGGACGTTTGACTGAGAATTTTGAGAGTTTTGATCTGCAGAAGTATCTGAAGTATTCAAGGTTGTCACCTCCTCAACAATGCATGTAGATAGGGCCCATATAGATCATATTTTATATTTTGTATAAAATGCTTAGATATTATATTGTAATGTATATTATGAACAGGTAATTACTAGAAATGCAATGTAAATTAATAAATTAGCTTTTTCATATATAATTAATTTATATATCATGTAAATTATGAAATTTTGTAATTATTTTGTAAATTATGTAAATTAAGGAAATTTGAAAATGTTGCTTATGTAATTTGAGAATGTTTACATATGAATTGAGTATGAATGGAAATGTATGTAAATGATTATGAAATTGAAATGTATGGATGAGATGAAATATGAGAAAATTATGAGAATGATTGATGAGATAATTATGATTAGCATGGATAAGATTTTATTTTAGAAATATTGTTGAATTGAATTTCAAACAGGTGAATATTGAAATACGCCAAACGATAATAAAATAGGGGAAACTCTGCTGGTTTCTCCGTCTAAAAATAATTGATATCAAATTAAATGAATTCAAAATTATTTAGAAAAAAAAATAAAGTAAGATAAGTTAGGGTGCTCCGGCACCGATTGTAGCATGCTTTGCTCGGCTACACTGTAGTCGGGTGAGGGGTGTTACACTTTTTAGGCATGATTCCTGAATGAAAAATATGTCATTTTGTGTCTAGTTTCATTACCAATTAGCCTTACACCAATTGGGTTGGTAAATTTTTAGTTTTGGTCCCTGAAAGGGACCTTGGTCATGCTGCCTGCAGAATGACCATAAGCAATCCGAATTTAAACCTAATTCTAACACTTCCTACACACCACAATTGGTCATACATTGACCATTTTTCAACTCAAACAAGGTCAAAAATATCATTTGGCTAATTCTTGTATTTTTATCTTCCAAACTCTAGGTGCCAAAACCCTAACTTTCATGCTTAGCTCAATTGATGAAATGTAAATGCATAATTAATACCTTTATACTCTTTTGCACTTAACTACTTCTTCATTTGCATCAAAATCATTCATTCTCAAACCTAAACCCTAGCTGCCCGAAATTTATGTTTGGTCCCTCAACCATGTTTTCTTTTGATTTTAAGGATGAAATCTAAGTTAAAGTAACTCAAAACATGTATTTTAAACATTAAATTTCAATTTAATTTCTTACCTCAACTTGAAGTTCCTCTTCCTCAATTCCTTCCTTTTCCTCTTTTCTTTTCTTGCTCAAGCTTCTTCTCAAGTGAAGTTAACAAGGTTTAATGGGGATTTTTTAGGACAAAGTGAGGTTTTGAAAGCTTTGATCAAGCTTCCATGGGAGTTGTTTTAATGGTGAAGTGAGGGAGAGAGAGAGAGAGCCGGCTAGTTTGGGAGGAAGATGGAATTGTTTTCTTTTTTTTTATGTCATTTTATTTTTTTTATTTTATGTATTTGAATTGGTCAAAATTTGTAAGAATTTAAAAATAATTTTGACATCATGGTGATGTCATCCAAGTGATGTAAACAACCTTTTTTTTTCCTTTTTTTTTTCATTTATTTTTCCTTAGTTCTTTAATTTAATTCTTAATCCCAAAATTTTCTTTTCTTTGATTTTATTGGACAGTTAGGTCAGGAGTCAGCTCTAGGGGTGAATTGACCAATTTGCCCCTCACCGATTCGACTCGGTTTGTAAGTAATTCAATATTTCTTCCGAAGTCCTGACCTAATTATTTGGCCCACTTAACCATTCTTTTCTGTGATTTTCTCTTTTCCACTGTGTTCACAATAGTCCTAAGGACCGCGGCGTCACATTTTACGGTTTGAAATTTGAGTTTAAATCGTCCTCGCAGTCCTTCCCGAGAAGGTCATCCATCGCTGTGACTCTCGGCTCATTTAATCTCTTATGTTCTGTTTTTCTTATTTATACTTAACTAATTAACAATTACTAATTATTTGTTTTCAGGGCTTATCTAATTATCTTAGATGTAGTTCTAATCCCCTTAATTGTCACACCTTATCCCTCCGTAAGGCATAACATGATCCCGTAGAATACTTAATGAACTACCGAACTTCACCTACCGATAACTCATTAAGTACCCTACAAGGGATTTTAAAACAATTTTCTTACATTTTGGAAGTGGTGAGCATTTTAGTGAGAATTAAAAACCATTTATTCAAAGCTTAAGGACTAGTAAAAATTTTTATCCATTTAAATTTTGCCGCAAATTTTATAAAAATTTTGATAGAGTTCCCTCTGTATTTTGAGAAACCAGTTCTTTAAAGACCTGTAAAAAGCACTTCCAAAATATTTCACAACTCCCAATCTCCAATAAAACTCAAATCACTTCAAGGCAATTTCCACAATTGAATCAAATTTGGTCATCACAAAATTTTTAATACTTCATTAACAAGGCATAAAGCAGAAAATTCATATTTACAAATATTAAATTTACAGAAGCAAACCCAAAATAATATTATTACAATTTATTTACAATTGCTCAATTTACATTGATACTTATGACATTACAGTATTTACATCAAAATAACTATAAGGGTATAAAACAATACCCGTACAAAAGGGATCAAAAAGTTCTTATCAATCCCGCAGCTCACTCTGCTGCTTTCTCCTTGCTCTTATCTGCGACAGTAAATTAAACTCTCCTTGCTCTTATCTGCGATAGTAAATTAAACTATCGCTGAGTATAAACATACTCAGTGGTGCACAATAAAAATTTAAAATACGATACATAAATCATTTATTGATGAAACATAATTTGAATACTTCACAATCACATTTCACAAATATCAAAGCTCATAACAACTTATTTTGTCAAATAATATATTAAACACAGTTTAGTCAAACAATTTCATAAACACAGTGTTGCCAAAATCATACACAGCTTAAGCCATGACACAAAATTTCCGATCAATGCCGTGTTGTACACCACGACAAAGCAATCTACAACCCCATTAATCGAAATCAATGAGGGAGGTGGCTAGCTAGCTAATAAGTACTCATCCGATCAACAACCTCAACTGGCAAGCCAAAGAGGGAGGAAAATAAACGATCTCAACCCCATAAATGGAGGAGGAAATGTGGTACAGTCATGCTAAGTGTGAATTCAAAATCAATTTAAAACAATTATTTTCAATAATTTATGAGAGATCCCAAACAATTTTCAAAGTCATTTTTGTATTCACAAAGTGGCAACACAATTCATAAATAACACAGCAATTTCATAAAGTATAGCAACTTAAATTTTCAATTGGAAAACAATTACATAAATTTATTGTGCACAAACCTGACTAGAGTCGCCTCTAGGCCTTGACTCAGTCTCTCCGAGCTTCCAAGTCTTTTTCAGCTAAAACACACAATTTCATAGTGTTTCAGTACCATAACTTAACATAAGTCCAAAAATAAATTTAACTTCACTTTAACTAGCTCTATTGCTTTAAATTCGACGTTCTCAAAGTTTTTGTGTTTCGGGTTACTATTCACTACACTATTCAAGTCAAATTGTTGACTTTTTAAGGATTAATAGGTATGGGAACTCCAACTTCACCCACAGATCACATTTTGGTCACCAAACTTGTTGGTTTTGGTCATTTTTTTTAAAGCGTAGGTCATTTTGGCAAAATTGCAAATTTTCGATTTTGGTGCTCCAAAGTTGCACTGTTCCATTGGTCGATCTACTGTTGGAATTTGACAAAACCTCCTTCATATAAAATGTTCCTTATTGTCTTAAGTGTATTCTCATTTTTGGATCACCTCAATCGGAGTTTTGTAGCTCAAGTTATGGTCAAAAAAATTTACTGTTCACGTGCACTGTTCATACTGGTATCTTGGGTTCTGGCAGATTTTGATCCAACTTTGGTCAGTAATTTGATCAAGTTAAGTTCATAATTTGGTCTGACTTTCTTCATATGAAATGTTCTACTATGTCTTAGGTTTCCATCGGTTCAAGAATCGCCTAAATCCGAGTTTCCTAGAGAGAGTTATAGCCATTCAAACATTACTACTCACATGAAAATCTGCAGAGTTGCAGGTTTGGTAACTCAACTTTGCTCAATAATTTGAATGGGTTAATGGCATAATTCGGGGTGATGTTCTTCATGAAAGTTTTAGATCTATATCTCTTCTAACCCCTGGCCAAATTTCAGGTCAATTTGACCTGTCTAACTCGAGTTATGACCAAATGAACAGTTTCATTTGGTCAGTTTGGTGCAGTGGCAGCTTGCTCTCATTTCACTTTGGTGAATTGTTTCACTAAGTTTTAGTCAGTTTTTGGCCATGGTTCCTTAATGAAAATTGTGCTATTTTATGTTTATTTTCATTCCCAATTGGTGGCATATCAATTGGACTTGTAAAATTTGAGTTTTGGTCCTTTAAAGTGGGTTTGGTCATGCTGCCAGCAGCATGACCATTGGACCTACGAATTTGGTTTTCATTCCAACAATTCCCACACAACTTATTTGGTCATAATTGACCATTATTTCATTTCACAATAGGTTAAACATACCATTTATTCATTTCTCCAAATTTTGGTTCATAAACCCTAGCATTGAAACCCTAATCTCACTAACTCTTGCATTTAACCATTTCAATGCCTTTAACTATCATCACTTAACTCATTAAGGTTCATATTCCTATCCAAGCCAATCAAGCCATGCAAATTACACTCTTCACAATGCTAGCCGAAATTTCCTCTCTTCTTAAACATGCAATATTTTTCAATTTCTCCATATAATCTCATTCATTTCTACCCTAAATCCATCATATATACTAAAAGAGAAGTTGGATTAGCTTACCTTAAGTGAGCAGAATTTGTCTATCCAATTCTTCAACTTTGCTTGATTTATTTGCTCCCAATCTTCTTATCAAAGTTCAAATACAAGTTTTAGTTATGGGATGTAAAGATTTCATGGAAAGATTTAGGGTTTAAGGGAAGATTTAGATGGCTTCAATGGAGGTTTTAATCATGGTGAGGGAGAGGGAAATGGGAGGCGGCAACCAAAGGAAGGAAGAAGACTTTTTTTTTTCTTTTATTTTCTTTCATCTTTATCACTTAAAGAAGACCAAAAATCTAATTTAATAAATAATTTAATAAATTTGTTTGTGACATCATTAATGATGTCATCAACTTTGACTTTTCCATCTTTTCCTTTTCTTTTCTTTTTCTATTAGTTCTTTAATTTAATTCTTGATTCCGAAATTTTCTTTTCTCCGATTTTATTGGACAGTTAGGTCAGGAGTCAGCTCTCGGGGTCAATTGACCAAATTGCCCCTCGCCGGTTCATCCCGGTTTGCAAATAATCCAATATTTCTTCCGGCTCCCTGACCTAATTATTTGACTGGCTTAACAGTTCTTTTTCGTGATTTTCTCTTTTCCACTGTGTTTATAAGGGTCCTAAGGACCGCAGCGTCACTTTTTACGGTTCAAAATTTGAGTTTAAAATGACTTCGCAGTCGTTCCCGAGGAGGTCACTCATCGCTGTGACTCTCGGCTCGTTTAACCTCTTATGTTCTGTTTTTCTTATTTATAGTTAACTAATTAAACATTACTAATTATTTGTGTTTATGGCTTCTCAAATTGTCTTAAGTGTGGCCCTAGTCCCATTAATTGTCCGGACCGACACCGGTCACCGGAACAGTGAAATATACCAGGCTATGCAACGGGGGTGTTACAATTCTCCCCCCCTTAAATAAATTTCGTCTCGAAATTTTTACCTGGTATCAATCTCTGAACAGCTGTGGGTGTTGTCTCCTCATGTCCTCTTCTCGTTCCCAAGTAGCCTCTTGGCCCGAATGATGGTTCCACAGCACTTTTACCAACGGTATCTGCTTATTCCGTAGCTGCTTCACCTCATAAGCCAGAATCTTTATGGGTTCTTCTTCATATGTGAGGTCTGGATTCACTTCTATTTCTTCTACTGGTAGTACATGAGATGGGTCTGATCGGTACCTCCTCAACATAGACACATGGAAGACATTATGTATCTTCTCCAACTCTGGAGGTAGTGCCAACCGATATGCCAAAGGACCCACTCTTTCCAGAACCTCATATGGCCCGATAAAATGAGGACTTAGTTTCCCCTTTCTGCCGAATCTCATAATCCTCTTCCAAGGAGAAACCTTGAGGAAAACTTTCTCACCCACTGCATACTCAATATCCCTTCTTTTCAAATCAATATATGACTTCTGACAGTCTGATGCAGCTTTAAGTCGACCTCTGATCACTCTGATTTTCTCTTCAGTCTGTTGAACTATTTCGGGTCCAATCATTTTTCTTTCACCCACGTCATCCCAACACAACGGGGTTCTACATTTCCTGCCATACAAAGCTTCATATGGAGGCATCCCAATGCTTGATTGGTAGCTGTTGTTGTAAGCAAACTCAATCAAAGGCAAGTGTGTATCCCAACTACCCTCAAACTCAATCACACAAGCCCGTAGCATGTCCTCCAAGATCTGAATTACCCTCTCGGGTGGCCATCCATGCGTGGGTGGAATGCGATCTTGAAGTTCAATCTAGTTCCTAGGGCTCTCTGAAGACTACCCCAGAATCTAGAAGTGAACCTAGGATCTCTGTCTGATACAATGGATACTGGCACTCTATGAAGTCTCACAATCTCATCAATGTACAACCTAGCCAATCTGTCTAAACTGTAGTCCATTCAAACTGGCAGAAAATGAGCAGACTTAGTTAGTTTGTCGACAATGACCCATACTGCATCATGACTCTTCTGTGTTCTCGGAAGTCCCATCACAAAATCCATTGTTATTCTTTCCCATTTCCATTCTGGCACTGATAGTGGATGTAATAACCAGTTGGCACTTGATGCTCTGCCTTTACTTGCTGACAAGTTAGGCATTTGGATACAAACTCTGCCATATCTCTTTTTAAACCCATCCACCAGTAATGCTCCTTTAGCCCTCTATACATTTTTGTACCACCAGGGTGCATAGCAAAAGGAGACTCATGTGCTTCCTTCAAAATGATCTGCCTCAAAACAACATCATTAGGAACACATATTCTACCCTGGTGTAGCAGTAAACCATCATCTCTGATTGAGAACTCTGGTTTCTTGCCCTGCCGAACTTCTTCCAACAACTTCTGATACTTTTCATCATTCTGAGTAGTCATTCTGATCTGATCAATCAACAATGGCTGTACATGCCATGCAACTGCTGCCTGCCCATCATCATTAATCTCTAAACTGGCATGTAATGATCTCAACTCATGTATCAAAGACAAAGGAGTAACTTGTAGACTTGCCATAGTCTTTCGACTTAGGGCGTCAGCCACAACATTAGCTTTCCCTGGCTGATAGTCTATCAGACAATCATAGTCTTTTATCAACTCTAACCATCTCCTCTGTCTCAAATTCAACTCTTTCTGGGTGCCTAAATACTTCAAACTCTTATGATCTGTGTAGATGTAACATTTCTCCCCATACAAATAATGTCTCCAGATCTTAAGAGCAAACACAATGGCTGCAAGCTCCAAATCATGTGTCAGATAATTCCTCTCATGCGGTTTTAGCTGGCGTGATGCATAGGCAATGACATTTCGATCTTGCATCAACACACAACCTAACCCGTTGTGAGAAGCATCGCTGTAAACTGTATATTCTTTACCCGGTGTGGGTAAAGTCAAGACTAGAGCCTCTGTCTAACATCTTTTCAATTCATCAAAACTTTGCTAGCATTTGTCCGTCCACTGAAATTTCACATCCTTTCTAAGCAGCTTGGTCAATGGAGATGCCAACATGGAGAATCCCTTCACAAATCTACGGTAGTATCGGCTAAACCTGTAAATCGTGAATTTCTGTGACATTTCTGGGTGGCCTCCAATTAAGGACAGCTTCAATCTTACTTGGATCTACCTTAATGCCCTCTTCTGATACTACATGCCCCAAGAAAGATATTTTCTTCAGCCAAAATTCACACTTCGACAATTTGGCATATAGTTGTTTCTTTCTCAAAGTCTGCAGTATAATCCACAGATGTCTATCATGCTCTTCTGCATCCCTCGAATAGACCAATATATCATCTATGAATACCACAACAAACTGGTCGAGGTATGGTCTGAAGATAGTGTTCATCAGATCCATAAAAGCAGCCGGAGCATTAGTTAACCCGAATGGCATAACCAAAAACTCATAATGGCCATAGCGGGTTCTGAAGGCAGTTTTAGAAATACTCTGCTCTTGTACTTTCAACTGATAATAACCTGATCTCAGGTCAATTTTGGAGAACATACCGCACCTCAACTGATCAAACAAATCATCAATGCGAGGTAATGGATATCTATTCTTTATTGTCACCTTATTCAACTGCCGATAATCAATACACAAACGAAGAGTGCCATCTTTCTTCTTTACAAACAACACTGGCGCTCCCCAAGGTGACACACTAGGGCGGATAAAGCCCTTGTCAAGCAGTTCTTGCAACTGCACTTTCAACTCTTTCAATTCTGTAGGTGCCATTCTGTATGGTGTTATGGAGATTGGGTCCACACCAGGCATAACATCAATTTCAAACTGCACTTCTCTTTCTGGAGGTAATCCTGGCAATTCTTCAGGAAATACATCCGGAAAGTCACATACAGTAGGAATGTCCTCCAATGCTGGACTCCCCACTTGGGTGTCTATCACATGTGCCAAGTACGCCTCACACCCTTTTCTAATCATTTTTCTGGCCAGTGCAGCTGAAATGATGTTTGAAGGCAATAACTGCCTCTCCCCATGTATTACTACATCACCATACTGAGGGAGACCAAAAGTGACTGTCTTCAGTCTACAGTCAATCATGGCGTGATGCCTGGCTAACCAATCCATGCCCAAGATAATGTCATAATCTCTGAAGGGCATTTCAATTAAATCAGACAGAAAAGTGTGTCCTTGGATCACCAAAGGACAATCTCTATATAGCCTATTTACTCGGACCTCCTGGCCTAATGGACTAGTTACTAGCACATCATAGTCCATTGGTACACACTGAATAGCAGTAGGACACATCACACTAGCACTAACATACGAATGTGTGGAGCCAGGATCAAATAACACATACACATCTTGGTCAAGGATGGAGAAAATACCAGCTACAACATCTGATGTTTCAGCCTCTTCCCTCTGACGCATAGTATACACTCTGACTGGTGCGCCACTAGGTACTGGCTGGTTAACAGTGCTCTGACTTCCAGGGGTGTTACCAGGACCCCTACCTCTGCCTCTTCCTCTAGCAATCGATCGTGACCCTGCAGGTGCAGAGATTTGAGTTGATTCTTCAGGTGTGGCAAAAGATCCAGACCGGCGCGGACTAGTGCAATCCTTAGCGAAATGTCCGCTTCCTCCACAATTAAAGCATGCACCAGTAGCCTTGAAACAAACCCCACCATGAGTTCTACCACACGTTTCACACTGCCGGACCGATAGAGCCCCTCGGGGTGCTCACTGGTCTCACGACTGCAGTGGTGGTCTTTGGCCAGAAAATCTGCCTCTGCCTCTACGGGAGCTAGATCCCCCAAACTGTTTCCTCTTCCCAAAACCACTTCCAGATGCTTGTTCAGTAGTCTTTTCAAGTTTCTCTTTCTCTTGTGAACCCTTCTTCACTGCCCCTTCGGATTCTATCCTTTCTAATTCCAAGGCTTGTGAGATCAATTCAGCAAAATTCTGATGTCTGAAACCCACAACTTGCATTCTCAGACTCTGCCTTAGCCCAAACTCAAACCTCTTGCATCTGTCTCTGGGGGTGGAGACTAAGCTTCCAGCATAGTGGCTTAGCCTCGAAAAATCTCTCTCATATTTTGCTACAGTTCGGTTCCCTTGTTTCAAACTCAAAAATTCTTGCAACTTCATATCCACATATGCATCGGGAACCCATTTCTGTCGGAACTCCCTCAAAAAGTCTATCCATGTCAGCACAGGTGGCTCAACCAGGCTGTGGGGGATGGTCTTCCACCATTCAAACGCATCCCCTTGCAACAAGGAAACAGAATACTCAAACTTCAATTCCTCTGTACACTGTAGCTTCCTGAAAACTCGTTCCATTCTTTCCAACCACTGTTCTGCCTCCAGTGGATCCACAGTGCCTTTAAACTCAGTGGCCCCAAATTTCATCAATTTTTCATACTGCCGAGCTGAGGGCTGTGGTTGGGCTACAGGTATTGGCATCTGAGCTTGGGGTGGCACATTACCCGCCATTTGTTGGAAGAAGGCAGCCATCTGCTGCATAAATTGAGCAGGAAACTGCAGTGCTGGAGTAGGAGCTGGAGTGGCTGACCCACTCACATTCTGGAGTGCTGGGGCTTCCCCTTGAACCTTAGCCTCAACAGATTGTTCTTCGGAATGATCTCCTCCTTCCATTTCGTTTTTCACAATTTTCTACTTCCTGAGATCAAACACAAGGAGGTTGGCCTCCATTAGTGCATATTCATGATGTAAATATGTCATATGTATCAATTAAAGACACTTGAGCAGTTGTACTTATCAAAGAAATATTCACATACATAGTCAAAATTTATTGCAAAACCATGCTCTGATACCACTAAAACATGTCACACCTTACCCCTCCGTAAGGCATAACATGATCCCATAGAATACTTAATGAACTACCGAACTTCACCTACCGATAACTCATTAAGTACCCTACAAGGGATTTTAAAACAATTTTTTTACATTTTTGAAGTGGTGAGCATTTTAGTGAAAATTAAAAATCATTTATTCAAAGCTTAAGGACTAGTAAAAATTTTTGTCCATTTAAATTTTGCCGCAAATTTTATAAAAATTTTGACAGAGTTCCCTCTGTATTTTGAGAAACCAGTTCTTTAAAGACCTGTAAAAAGCACTTCCAAAATATTTCACAACTCCCAATCTCCAATAAAACTCAAATCAACCCAATTCAAATCACTTCAAGGCAATTTCCACAATTTAATCAAATTTGGTCATCACAAAATTTTTAATACTTCATTAACAAGGCATAAAGCAGAAAATTCATATTTACAAATATTAAATTTACAGAAGCAAACCCAAAATAATATTATTACAATTTATTTACAACTGCTCAATTTACATTGATACTTATGACATTACAGTATTTACATCAAAATAATTATAAGGGTATAAAACAATACCCGTACAAAAGGGATCAAGAAGTTCTTGTCAATCCCGCAGCTCACTCTGCTGCTTTCTCCTTGCTCTTATCTGCGACAGTAAATTAAACTATCGCTGAGTATAAACATACTCAGTGGTGCACAATAAAAATTTAAAATGCGATACATAAATCATTTATTGATGAAACATAATTTGAATACTTCACAATCACATTTCACAAATATCAAAGCTCATAACAACTCATTTTGTCAAATAATATATTAAACACAGTTTAGTCAAACAATTTCATAAACACAGTGTTGCCAAAATCATACACAGCTTAAGCCATGACACAAAATTTCCGATCAATGCCGTGTTGTACACCACGACAAAGCAATCTACAACCCCATTAATCGAAATCAATGAGGGAGGTGGCTAGCTAGCTAATGAGTACTCATCCGATCTACAACCTCAACTGGCAAGCCAGAAAGGGAGGAAAATAAACGATCTCAACCCCATAAATGGAGGAGGAAATGTGGTACAGTCATGCTAAGTGTGAATCCAAAATCAATTTAAAATAATTATTTTCAATAATTTATGAGAGATCCCAAACAATTTTCAAAGTCATTTTTGTATCCACAAAGTGGCAACACAATTCATAAATAACACAGCGATTTCATAAAGTATAGCAACTCAAATTTTCAATTGGAAAACAATTACATAAATTTATTGTGCACAAACCTGACTAGAGTCGCCTCTAGGCCTTGACTCAGTCTCTCCGAGCTTCCAAGTCTTTTTCAGCTGAAACACACAATTTCATAGTGTTTCAGTACCATAACTTAACATAAGTCCAAAAATAAATTTAACTTCACTTTAACTAGCTCTATTGCGTTAAATTCGACGTTCTCAAAGTTTTTGTGTTTCGGGTTACTATTCACTATACTATTCAAGTCAAATTGTTGACTTTTTAAGGATTAATAGGTATGGGAACTCCAACTTCACCCACATACCACATTTTGGTCACCAAACTTGTTGGTTTTGGTCATTTTTTTAAAGCGTAGGTCATTTTGGCAAAATTGCAAATTTTCGGTTTTGGTGCTCCAAAGTTGCACTGTTCCATTGGTTGATCTACTGTTGGAATTTGACAAAACTTCCTTCATAGAAAATGTTCCTTATTGTCTTAAGTGTATTCTCATTTTTGGATCACCTCAATCGGAGTTTTGTAGCTCAAGTTATGGTCAAAATAATTTACTATTCACGTGCACTGTTCATACTGGTATCTTGGGTTCTGGCAGATTTTGATCCAACTTTGGTCATAATTTGATGAAGTTAAGTTCATAATTTGGTCTAACTTTCTTCATATGAAATGTTCTACTATGTCTTAGGTTTCCTTCGGTTTAAGAATTGCCTAAATCCGAGTTTCCTAAAGAGAGTTATAGCCATCCAAACATTACTGCTCACATAAAAATCTGCAGAGTTACAGGTTTGGTAACTCAACTTTGCTCAATAATTTGAATGGGTTAATGGAATAATTCGGGGTGATGTTCTTCATAAAAGTTTTAGATCTATATCTCCTCTAACCCCTGGCCAAATTTCAGGTCAATTTGACCTGTCTAACTCGAGTTATGACCAAATGAACAGTTTCATTTGGTCAGTTTGGTGCAGTGGCAGCCTGCTCTCATTTCACTTTGGTCAATTGTTTCACCAAGTTTTAGTCAGTTTTTGGCCATGGTTCCTTAATGAAAATTGTGCTATTTTATGTCTATTTTCATCCCCAATTGGTGGCATATCAATTGGACTTGTAAAATTTGAGTTTTGGTCCTTCAAAGTGGGTTTGGTCATGCTGCCAGCAGCATGACCATTGGACCTACGAATTTGGTTTTCATTCCAACAATTCCCACACAACTTATTTGGTCATAATTGACCATTATTTCATTTCACAATAGGTTAAACATTCCATTTATGCAAATCTCACTAACTCTTGCATTTAACCATTTCAATGCCTTTAACTATCATCACTTAACTCATTAAGGTTCATATTCCTATCCAAGCCAATCAAGCCATGCAAATTACACTCTTCACAATGCTGGCCGAAATTTCCTCTCTTCCTAAACATGCAATATTTTTCAATTTCTCCATATAATCTCATTCATTTCTACCCTAAATCCATCATATATACTAAAAGAGAAGTTGGATTAGCTTACCTTAAGTGAGCAGAATTTGTCTATCCAATTCTTCAACTTTGCTTTATTTATTTGCTCCCAATCTTCTTATCAAAGTTCAAATACAAGTTTTAGTTATGGGATGTAAAGATTTCATGGAAAGATTTAGGGTTTAAGGGAAGATTTAGATGGCTTCAATGGAGGTTTTAATCATGGTGAGGGAGAGGGAAATGGGAGGCGGCAACCAAAGGAAGGAAGAAGACTTTTTTTTTTGTTTTTTTTTTCTTTTATTTTCTTTCATCTTTATCACTTAAAGAAGACCAAAAATCTAATTTAATAAATAATTTAATAAATTTGTTTGTGACATCATTAATGATGTCATCAACTTTGACTTTTCTATCTTTTCCTTTTCTTTTTTTTTTCTATTAGTTCTTTAATTTAATTCTCTATTCTGAAATTTTCTTTTCTCCGATTTTATTGGACAGTTAGGTTAGGGGTCAGCTCTCGGGGTCAATTGACCAAATTGCCACTCGCCGGCTCATCCCGGTTTGCAAATAATCCAATATTTCTTCCGGCTTCCTGACCTAATTATTTGACTGGCTTAACAGTTCCTTTTCATGATTTTATCTTTTCCACTGTGTTTATAAGGGTCCTAAGGACCGCAGCGTCACTTTTTACGGTTCGAAATTTGAGTTTAAAATGACTTCGCAGTCGTTCCCGAGGAGGTCACTCATCGCTGTGACTCTCGGCTCGTTTAACCTCTTATGTTCTGTTTTTCTT
Source organism: Hevea brasiliensis (assembly GCF_030052815.1). Taxonomy (NCBI): domain Eukaryota; kingdom Viridiplantae; phylum Streptophyta; class Magnoliopsida; order Malpighiales; family Euphorbiaceae; genus Hevea; species Hevea brasiliensis. The sequence continues at coordinate 18,359,658 of NC_079505.1, forward strand.
ATTTATAGTTAACTAATTAAACATTACTAATTATTTGTGTTTATGGCTTCTCAAATTGTCTTAAGTGTGGCCCTAGTCCCATTAATTGTCCGGACCGACACCGGTCACCGGAACAGTGAAATATACCAGGCTATGCAACGGGGGTGTTACATTAATTATCCAGACCGACACCGATCACCGGAACAGTGAAATATACCAGGCTATACAAATAGGGGTGTTATAGTAGTTCTATGTGTTATGAACATTTTGGCTTTGGAATCACTGCATTTGCAGTTTTGTAGACTGAGTTATGGCATTTTTGCCACAACTGGTCGGATGGCCTAAAGTCCAGAATTTCCAGGTCAGGTTTGGTTCTGGCAGGTTTGATGGACTAATTTTGCTTACAATTTGATTGGGTTAGGGTCAGAATTATGGTTCCTAATCCACATGAAAAATGTTCTCCTATGTCTTAGGTTTCCATAGGTTCAAGAATCAGGTCATTTGGAGCTTCCTAGAGTAAGTTATTCCTAAATTACTATACACTATTCATTTTGTCATTTCTGCCCAGGTCCAGAACATCAATTCTGGCTTCAAGCCTAACGTAGGGCAATTTCTGCTCAGTTTCTGGGCAAAGTTTCTTCATAAAAATTGTGGCATTATGTCTTAAGTTTAATCTTCAATTGGTCTCACATCAATTGGAGCTGTCTAGCTCTACTTATAGCCATATGATCCCACTGGACTCAGGGGTCCAGAAATCCTGCACAAAGATCACACTTCCAATTTTCAATTCAATTCAACAACCAACTTCAAATCACAACCAACACACATCAATTCATCAATAATTGACCTCAACAACATCAATTTCTTACCATAGCACTAATTTCCCAATTTCTTCAAAGCCCTAACTTCACTTCTTCACAAATTCATGAAATCTAATGCAACTTCAATCAAAATTCACATATATACATCAAACAACATTTGTATACAAGTTTAATTTCATCAAAACCATTAAAGACCCTAGCCCTCTCAAGTGAACTGAAATTCCTCTTCCCTCTATATGCATGGTTTCTTTCATTTTATGTGCATAATTCAACTCAAATCAAATTACTTGCAAGGATTAAACAACTAATTTAAGGGTTGATTGCACTTACCTCTCTTAGCAATTTCCAAGCTTTTTAATTCTTAAATTTCTCCTCTCTTTTTTGCTCCCAATCTCGTTACCAAGGTGAATAATCAAAATTTAATATTGGGACTTGGGGATTTTATGGTGAGAATAGGAAGAAATTTGAGCTTGGGAAGAGTTGACAATGGTGGAAGGCTTTGGAAGAGACTGGTTCAGCCAAGACTTAAGGAATAAGAAGATGAAGACTTCATTTAATTATTTGGTCTTTTCTTTTTATACTTATCTTCATTTAGTATAATTAAATTTTTAATGAGATCATCATAATATCATGCTTATGTCATAATTTAATTATATTTTTCCTTTCTTTCTTTTCTCCTTTCCATTACACATTTCTTTTGAATTTTTATCAAAATTTTTCTTTATATTTTATCATAATAATTTCACTTAATTTAATTGACATTTTAGTCAAAAGTCAACTCTCCGAGTGAAATGATCAAAATGTCCTTCATTAAGTTCATCAAGCTATAATGGCATTTACCGATTGATATAAAATTTTCTTGCATTTCCTTAACATTTTCATTATCATTAATCCTTCAATTTAGTCCCAAATAAATGTCCCATAGGGTTTCTCATAAGTGTGGGCTTCGCAAATGAACTTTTAGTTACTTCCCCGTAAGGTTACCCATCACCGGGACCTCCTGTTCATTTAACCGATTTGCACTTCACTTCTTTCATTTTCCTTTAACTTTACTTGATCTTTATTAAATCAATTTATGACTCCTCACTCTAGTTTAAGTGTGGTTCCAGACATCCTGGCTGTCGGAACAGATGTTAGTTATCGAAACAGGAAAATATACGGAACTAGCTAAAGTGAGGGCGTTACAGTACTGCCTTTGACTTTTGAGCCTACTCCATGAGTGATCATTGATAGACAATGTATGTCTGATATGATTATTCTTCTGGCTTTTATGCCTGCCCATTGGCTTTATGCCCTACATGATTTACTGGCTTCATGCTTGCCCACTGGCTTTATGCCTAACAGATGTATACATGATAGGCACATGGGGTGTCTAACTAGTATACTCCCATGTATCCAATTTTTAACAGTCAATTATAGGTTGCTTGGGCAATAAAATGAGTTAATTTAACTGAATATCAAAAAAATAAATGGAAAAGACCAAAAAAACTATAAAACACTCATAAATCATGAAATGCATTCTTGTTATGGTATCATACATATGAAACATGTATTTCTATTTATTTAGTTTATTTTTATTGTATTATTGCACCACTAAGCAATATGCTTAGCGCGTTGGTTTTCCACGCGTAGGTACTAGAGACGGAGCCCAGTAGTGATTAGATCTATAGTAGGAGAGTGGTCACTTCAGCTTTTCATTTTGGTAGGGCCCATGGATATCAGATATATGTATTCATTTTGAGCATTGTAAATAGGACAGCTGGTACTAAATTTTGAGATTTGTATGAGTTATGCAACATATGTACTTGAACTCTATAAATGAAATGAGATGATTTGTACGTGAATAATTATGAAAAATTTATATGAGTGGATGAAGGGCATGATGAAATGTGAATTGAAATGATTGAGTTTAAACTATAATGTCATTAAAGCTAATAATGAACAAGACAAAGTAAGATAAGATGCTCCGGCACAGAATGTGACGTCCCTTGCTCGGCTACACTGTGGACCAGGTAAGGTGTTACATTTCTACATTCACAAATTCATTTCATAATTGAAAACTCTCAAATGCAATAAAACCCATTCATAATAACTCATTTATATCAATTACAAAATTTAAAACAAAGGAAAAAGGGTAGTTGTGCACAAACCTTCAATAAACTTCTTTCTTTATGTCCTATGCCTTCCCTTCCTTGAAAGTCTTTTTGTCCACTGAAATCACACAATTTCTAAGCTTTAATACTCATTCCAATTATCTCCAATAGTTGATCAAATAAACGCCTAAGGCATCCCTAAGTAGACATTGAAATTTCAATGTATTCTGGGTCCAGGGCAGTTCTGGACTCTGCCTTTGCAACCCCATTTTAACTTAGTTTTAGTCATAATTTGGTGAATTTTTCTTCATGATAATTTTTCCTCTGTGTCCTAGTTTTATTTTCCAATGTTAATCACTCAATTTGGAGTTCTGGATCTCAAGTTATAGCCAAATTACTAAACACTGTTCCAAGTGCCATACCTTGAAATTTTAGATTTTCCAGATTTATACCTTAAGTTTGCATTTTATATCCGAGCATCTTAAACTCATAATTTGGCCCTGGTCCCTAAAACAATATTTTAGGTCTTTGTCTTGAGTTTCCAAATCATTTTTAATCACTTCAATTAGAGTTTTGTAGAGGAAGTAATGGCCTGATAACCATTCGGAGGTCATAAGGCCAATTAGTTAAGGAGCAGGAATTCCAAATTCAGGATTCTTGATTTATCCCAACAATTCCCCTATTTTGCCCTAAGAACTGGATTCTGGTCAAAACATGAAATTTTTAGTTCTATGTCTTATGAGAATTTTGGCTTTAGAATCATCTAATTTTCATTTTTGTAGCCCAAGTTATGGCAATTTTGCCAAAACTGGTCGGATGCCTAATCCTTCACATTTTCTAGGTTCAGGTTTAGTCCAAGGAAAATTTGGTGGACTAAATTTGTCTAGTAATTTGATCAACTTAGGGTTATAATTTAGCTCTATGGTCTTCATAAGAATTGTTCTCCTATGTCTAAGGTTTCCATTGGCTTAAAAATTACCTAATTTGGAGTTTTCTAGATTGAGTTATGCCTAATTTACTATATACTGTTTATTTGGTCATTTTTTTGTTAGGTCCAGAATTATAATCGGGATTCAAAGCTCATTTAGGGCAACTTATGGTCATTTTCTAGGCAAGGTGTCTTCATGAAAATTTTAGCCCTATGTCTTAGGTTACATCTGCAATTGGTCTCACACCAATTGGAGCTATGTAGCTCAACTTATACTAATGCTAGTAACTCAACACATTATAAATCCATCAATTCCTTTCATCAATTCAACATAAATTCTCAACTAAAGTATGCCAAATGACCATTATTAGGCCTTATAAACCTCAATTGCATAACATACCACAAAACCCTAATTTTCCCATCTTACTAATTCATGCAATTTCATGCAATCTCACTTTTCCAATCATATATACAACACCACTTAAGCAAGAATTCATCATCAATTCAATCAAAACACATCAAACCCTAGTATCCCTCAAGCTGGCCAAAATTCATCCTTCCCCATACATGCATGATTTTCATGCTTCTTCATGAAATTTCCCCATATTCAAACTCAATTCCATGCCTACACAATTAATTAAGCTAGAGAGATTACTTACCTCTAGTTGAGCTTTTCAATCTTTAATTTCCTTTACTTGTTTCTTGAATTTCTCTCTTCCACTCTTACACCCAAGGTAAAATATCAAGTTTTTGTTGGGGTGGCTATAAATTGTATGGAACAAAACTAGGGTTTTAGAAGATTAGTTTGGTCATTCATGGAGGAAAATGATAAGGAAGAGAGAGAGGGATGGGGCCAACCACTTTTGGAAGGAAGAAGACAATTTGTTTTCTTTTAATTTTTAGTCTTTTAATATGATAATTATCCCCAAAATTCATAATTTAAAAATTATAATTTTTAATTGTGTCATCAATGTGTCATGCTTATGTCATAAAACAATTTAAAATTAGAAATTTTCATTTCTTTTTCTTTTCTTTCCCTACACTTACTCATTTTTAATTCTTTTTTTCAATATTTTAATCTCACACAATTTAATAGACATTTAGGTCAAAAGTTACCTCTAGGAGTGAATTGACCAAAATGCCCCTCATCTGATTATAGTCTATCTTTTTAATAATGCCCGATGAGTCTTTAAGTTCTAATTCACTTATTGGTACTTATTCTCTTTTTCATTTTATGATTTTCTCATTCCTAATAATTTCACAATTAACCCTCAATTAAGGATGTCATGGGGTCCCATATGAATTTAGGGTAGCAACTGAGTTCGCAACCGCTCCCCGGGTCGGTCAACCATCCTCGGCACTCTAGACTCACTTAACCTATTTATGCTTCATTTTTCTTATTCAACCTCATTTGATCTTTATCATTTTATGGCTCTTTTATGTGAATTATATATAGTCCTAGACATTCTAGCTGTCTGGACAGACACTAGTCACCAGAACAGTAGGATGTACGAAACTAATTAGTGCAAGGGTGTTACAGACTTTACTATATGGTATGCACGATTAAGGTTCAAAGGAATGGGATGAATTTTATTCATCACTGATTGAGTAGTCATGGCACATTATGCTAAGTGTTAACCATAATTTATGAGAACCAAGAGTGGAAAGGGAATTTCACTATAGGTATGGAAAAAGTTCCAATGGTATTAAAGAGTTAATATCATAATCTCATTGCCAACTAGTCATGAACCTAGAAAGTCACATGCAATAGAACTAATGTGATCAAGAAAATATTAATTTGATTAATTAATTAAATGATCTAACTAATTAATTAAATTAATGAATTTAGTTTGCAATAAAATTGTAAAGTCCCTAGCATGACTTGAAACTAAATACAAAGAATTGGGTACAACTCAACTCAACTCAACTAAGCCTTTATCCCAAAAATTTGGGGTTGGCTATATGGATTCGCTTTTTCCACTCTGAACGATTTTGGGTTAAATCCTCAGAAATGTGTAATGCTTCTAAGTCATGTTGTACTACTCTCCTCCAAGTCAATTTAGGTCTACCCCTTTTTTTCTTTCTATCCTCTAACCTAATGTGCTCTACTTGTCTAACTGGAGCCTCTGTATGTCTACGCTTCACATGACCAAACCACCTCAATCTCCCTTCTCTCAACTTATCTTCAATTGGCACCACTCCTACCTTTTCTCTAATATTTTCATTACGAACTTTATCTAGTCTAGTATGGCCACTCATCCACCTTAACATTCTCATCTCTGCAACTCTTATCTTAGACGCATATGACTCCTTCATTGCCCAACACTCACTACCATATAACATAGTCAGTCGTATGGGTGTATGATAAAATTTTCCTTTAAACTTATTGAGAATCTTACGATCACATAAAACTCTCGTGGCGCATCTCCACTTCAACCATCCGGCTTTAATACTATGACTAATATCCTCCTCACATACTCCTCACATCCCCCATCTACTTGAAGGACTGAGCCTAGATATTTAAAGTGATTACTTTGGGACAGTACCACTCCATTCAAACTAACTCCTTCCCTATCACTAGTTTGGCCTTCACTGAACTTGCAATGCATGTATTCTGTCTTCGTTCTACTTAACTTAAAACCCTTTGACTCTAGAGTACTTCTCCAAAGTTCTAGCTTCCTATTGACTCCTTCTTGTGTCTCATCTATCAGAATAATATCATCCGCAAACATCATGCACCAATGAATACTCTCTTGTATATGTTTCGTCAGTTCATCTAAAACTAATGTGAAAAGGTAAGGGCTTATGGCTGATCCTTGGTGTAATCCAATTGAGATCGAAAAATCTCTTGTGTCCCCTCCTACTGTACGCACAATAGTAGTTGCTCCTTCATACATATCTTTCAATACTTGTATGTACCTAATAGATACCCTCTTTTGTTCTAACACATTCCATAAGACCTTTCTTGGAACACTATCATAAGCCTTCTCCAAATCAATAAAAACCATGTGTAGATCTTTCTTCCCATCTCTATATTTCTCCATCAAGCTTCTAATGAGAAAGATCGCTTCCATAGTTGAACGACCGGGCATGAAACCAAATTGATTGAGAGAGATAGAAGTATCATGACTTAGTAGATGCTCCATAACTAGCTCCCACAACTTCATAGCATTGCTCATGAGTTTAATTCCCTATAGTTTGAGCAACTCGTATGTCTCCTTATTTTTAAAAATAGGTACTAAAATACTCTTCCTCCATTCATCGCATTTTCTTTGAGTTTAGAATCTTATTAAATAATTTAGTTAACCATGCCACTCCCATATCTCCCAAATACTTCCACACTTCAATTGGTATTTCATCGGGTCCACAGTCTTTACCCACTTTCATTCTCTTAAGTGCTTCCTTTACTTCTAAAGATCTAATCCTTCTAGTATAATTTACATTCTTTTCTATTGTTCTATAATCTATATTCACGCTATTTCCATTTTGACTATTATTAAAGAGATCATTAAAATAATTTCTCCATCTTTCTTTAATGTCCTCATCTTTCACCAACACTTTTCCTTCTTTATCCTTAATGCACCTAACTTGATTGAGATCTTGACATTTCCTTTCTCTACTCCTTGCTAATCTATAAATATCTTTCTCCCCTTCTTTAGTTCCAAGTTTCTCATATAACTTTTCAAAGGCCTGTGCTCTTGCTTGACTAACTGCCTTTTTTGCCTCTTTCTTTACTATCTTGTACTGTTCATATGCCTCATTATTATCACATTTAGGTAATTTCTTATACCATTCCCTTTTTCTCTTCACTGCCTTTTGTACTTCCTCATTCCACTACCATCTCTCTTTTGAGGGTGGTCCATGTCCTTTAGACTCTCCAAGTACTTTTCTAGCTACTTCTCTAATCTTTGATGCCATCTGTATCCACATATCATTGGCCTCCATATCTAGCTTCCATACTTCGGACTCGAGAAGCTCATTTTTGAACTTCACTTGCTTTACTCCTTTGAACTCCCACCACTTTGTTCGAGCTACACTATTTCTTCTGACCTTACTTGAATTGTTCCTAAACTTGACATCCAAGACCACCAACCTATGTTGACTTGTTAAAGCCTCTCCTGGAATGACCTTGCAATCCTTGCATAGAGCTCTATTTGTCTTCCTGGTTAAGAGGAAGTCGATTTGGCTTCTATGTTGCCCACTTTTGAAAGTCACTAAATGTGACTCTCTTTTTATAAAGTAGGTATTTGCTAGTATTAGGTCGTATGCCATAGCAAAATCCAGGATGCTTTTTCCCTCCTCATTTCGACTGCCAAAACCAAAACCTCCATGAACATTCTCATAACCTTGCCTATCACTTCCTACATGTCCATTCAAATCTCCACCAATGAAAACATTCTCTTCATTCGGTATGCTTTGCATTAAATCATCCATATCTTCCCAAAACCTTTGTTTACTCTCACTGTCTAGTCCTATTTGTGGGGCATAAGCACTAACTATATTTATTGTTTCTCCTTCTAGTACTAGCTTTACTAGTATAATTCTATCTCCTACTCTTTTCACAGCTACTACTGCGTCTTTCAATGTTCTGTCTATGATTATACTACAAAGAATTGAGTAATAAGAAGAAAATTGGTTTATATTTAATTATTAAATATAAGCTTAAAATTAAAGGAGTTGAAGATACAAATTATAATGTAAAATGAATTAATATGGCTTAAATGGCTGATAACTCATCAATTTGATTGGATGAGATGAAGACACATGTAGAGGTCTTCTCATTAATGGAAGACAACTAATCTCCATTAATCAACTTTAGGGATTAGAAATCTCTAGAGTTTAGAGATTTCCACCCACTTTAGGGATATGGGAATCCCTAAAGACCTAATTTAGGGATATGAGAATCCCTAAAGTATAAAAGCTAAACCACTTGATAGATGGAGAGAAAGAGAGTTCATTTTCTTCTTCTTCCTCTTCTTTTTCCTTTTTCTCTCAAGATAATCCAAGTTCATTCTTCTTCCTTCCTTTCTTCCAATTGATTTAAGAGACATTAGAAGTGTTTACTCTTAAATCAAAGTTAGATAAATTGTTTCTTTAACTACCAAAAAGGGAAAACCCATACCTTTCCTTTGTGTTTGCTTGGCCAAAGCAAAGAGAGTTTACCAAGGAAGGATTTGGTTCAAGAGTTGAGTTAAGATCACAAAGTTTGTGTGGATGGACTAGAAGACCAACATTTAGAGGTCTAGCTTCTTGGAGGGTGGAATTTGATTCTGCAACCCATTGGGTAAGAAACCCCAAAACTTAGTTTATGAGTTTTCATTTCCTTTGTTTCTTAATAACAAAATTGGGCTAGATGATCAATTGAGGTCATAAATGTTATGATCATGTTGTCTTTTAATGCATGATGATGCTTAAAATAACTTGCATGTGATACATGTAACTTAGGTATTTTTAATTTTAAAATTGCCTAATTTTGCTTGCCCCACGATTCCGATCCAACATATGGCTCCTCACACTTGTGTTGGTCTCTAAGGCTTAAGGCTTGTCTCATCTTTATCTAGGTTTGTTTTGTGAGATCCAACTATTCTTGCTAAAGCACTAGTTTGGACATCCTGCTTTTTTCAATGTTCAAAGATCTTCAAAGTTGCCCTATGAAGTTAGTGGTGACACTCTCCCTTAGTAGTGGTTGCTTTGCTTCTTGATTGAAATTTGCTTAGCTAGGGTTAGAAAATGGGTTAGGTTGTTGAGTGATGTAATCACCTAATTTTTTTAAAATAAAATATTTTTAATTAAATTATTATTTTATTAATATTTTTTTATGATGATGATTTTTAAGGGAAGATTATTTATGTGTATTATTATTATTATTATTATTATTATTATTATTAAATTGAATTTTCATGCTATACAATTCCAATTTGTAGTATTATTATTTTTTTTTATTAATGCCATATTTAAAATTTAATTTAAATGTATTAAATTAGAAATGGGACTTAATAGAAAAGAGTTTTGGGACTTTATTGAAAGAAACTAAAAACTTATAAAAGACTAAAGATGAAATTGAAAGTTAGAAAAATTGAAAAATCAAAAAAAGACAACAGACCCACCGCCCCTCTTTCTCTCTCCCCGCATTCAGCCTCCCTCCCCCTCTTTCTTCATTTTTTACTCCAACCACAGGCCAACCCATTGGCCAAACCTCCATTCAACTTCCACCACCTTCAGCACACCCTCTTCAACCTCTAGCCAGCATGACAACTATCGAAATGATTACTTCTTCCCTTAAAATGCTACGCACAACAATGAGAGGAAATTAGACATTTTGGCCATTTTGGCCAATGTCCCGCCACCCCACCTACCCAGATCAATGTGCCATCAACCTAGGAGCATTTTCTGACTACCCACATATCCAGAAAACCCTTGCAGCTACCAAAATCTTAAAAGAGCATAATGGGTATTTCGTGAATTTCTTGTGAGATTCGTGATGATTTGGTTATTGGATTAGCGATCCAAGACCATTGTTGAACTCATCACGCTAAAACCTTCGAGATAGGACTAACTCCTCTTCGATTGGACACTATTTGAAGAAGGTGATCATCAGAGAGCCTAGATCAATCGATCGGATTTTTGAGCTTTTTTGGTTCTCATAAATTAAATATAATTATATGTTAATTATTAATATTTTATGAGTCTCATTTAGGTATTGGATCTGCAATAGCTCATGGGTACCTTTTCAATAAAATTCAAAATATTTAAGTTCACATTTATTTAATTGTTGAATTTATAAGTTTAATGAGTTTCATTATTCAATCTAGTTTAGTTAAATATTTCTTAGGTCTATTTAAAATCTTGAAAAATATTATATTAAATCCAATTAAATAATGCAAGCTTATAATTTTTAAAACTTTTTATTTTTAAAATAATACAATTAATTTCTTAAAATGTAAAAATTATTTTGTTTTATTTTATTAATTTTCTACTCAGTTTAAAAAAGGTTTCAAGGTTTTTATCATTCAATTAATATGTTTTATTATAAAGCTTCTTATTGTCTCTATAAAACATGCTCTCAAAATAATAAAAATAGGCATCACAAATTTGAAAATTCAACTCAGCATTGTACAACAAAACAAATTATTGTTCATTGCAGTTCATTCATTAAAAAAAACGGCTTTAAAAAATGGGAGTTTGCTTTGAAAAGATAAATGACATTATTTTAGAATATTAATTAAGATTCATGATTTTTTTTCCAATTTTTAAATGCAATTATTTGGAATCATCTCTTTCCTATATGCTAAAAATCAACACATATTCTAAAGGGCTAATGGTAAAAAAATCCAAAATGATTACAAACGTTTAATTTTTCTTAGCAATTTTGCCTTAATTTAAAACTTTAATTATTTCCAACTGACGAAAAGTAATTTTCATTATGATAGTAGGGACTTGCAATTAATTTGGATTAATTTTTTTTATTTAAATTTAAACAATTATAAAAAGTTAAAAATTTTAGAATTTAGGCAATTTTTTAATTAAAAGATACAGATTTAGAGAAAATTATAAAAATATTAGTATTTAGATTATTTTTTTTAACCATTAGGCCATTTATAAAAGGTAAAATACTAAGCAAAAGATTAAAATTTGGCTGTTTCATTACTAAACCTTTAAAACACAACACGACAAATTGATTTGGATAATAGATGCAAATGTATAACCCTAAATAACCAGTTAAACACTGGAAATATCATATCACTTGTTACAAAATTGCCTTGAAACACTGATATACATACATATCATTGACACCGTAGACCTAGCCACTAACTAAAATTATACAATTTGCCTCCCCATCTTACTTCCATTCAAACAACCCTAAGCATTGAACATAACCCACAAAAAAGAACTTGCAAATAACCAAAGCACCTTTCTTAGATCAACATCATTGTCTGAAGCATCAGCAGTTGCATCCACGAACAATAGCACAACTGCATATTGCATTTTATCTGAGGCTTATCTGCACAGAGATGAATTGGCACGTAGACAGCTGCCAGGATAAAGAAGGCCCATGTACAAGCAGCAAGTTCTTCTAGTATAAAGCTATGATTTACTCTTGCTCATCAATGTAGGGGTGATAGAGACAACCCCAATGAGGAATAAAGTGGCAATGGAGTTGAAGTCGTAAAGATCCCCCAGTGATTCCAATTCTCCAAGAGCTATTCCAGCCTGAAAAACAATCATCTAATCATTATATTTAGGCAGCACAGATGCTATTTTTAAAATTTTTATCAAATATTCACATATTCTTATGTTATGCCAGCTTGACAACTTCACATCAATTTTACTCATTACTTTTAACATTGCAAAGATTTCTATAATAAACGACAATATCTCTATGGTCACTTTGAAAGCTAATCCAAATGGAGCCAAAGTTCTTGCACCTTACTTCACTTGACTTAATTCCATAGACCCTGCCAGATTAACCCAAACATTCAGCAATAAAATGAACTATGAGTCTGGGTGTGTCGTACCTTGACAGTGACATAAGCAGCAGGAATGAGTCCGATAAAGGATGCCAGGAAAAAAAAATATGATATGGCACATCGACTATTGGTGAAGCAACATTTATGAATGTATTTGGCAGAGTTGGGGTTAGCCTCAGGAAAAGCATGTAGTTCAACAAGCATTCTCTTCTTCTAGCTACCTGAGAATGAAAAGAAAGAATTTATACCCACTTATTGGTCAACCTAAGCAAGGATAGCTATGAAGAAGAGATGAAATTCACCTGTTCTTGGAAGAAGTTCAGCTTGTCAGGCCACAAGGAGAACACAAGAGGCCGTCCAATCAATTTTGAAACGAAATAGCACGAAGAAGCACCAGCAGTTGCAGTGAACACCATCAAAGCCACTCCTTTGAACACTTCAAAAAGAGCTCCAGCAAGCAATGACATAAAAACAGTCCCAGGAATCATAAACGTCTGCATGAAAATGTAGACCACACAGTACCCTACCAGGACCTGTGCAGTGTAGTCACTTGTGTAGCTCTCAAGGTGATCTCTACAAAAAGGGCATCCTACATTATACTAGATATATCCAAGGAAACAAACGACTGTGGCACTTTGAAGAAACAATAACAAGTCAAAAGCAACATTAAGGAAGCATATTGCAAAATGGAAAAAATATCATACTATAATTATGAGTTATATATGGCTTGTGATAAGCAATTGCACGTCACCCCCACAGATATCTCTGAGCCAAAAGCCATTCTTTTTGGCTCAGTTGACACAATGGCGAACGGTTATTTATCTTCATCCAGTTTCAAGAGGCAATATACTGACTACAGCAAGTAATTGAACTCTCAGACAGAGCAGGAAATTTTATTGTTGAAAGAAAGGAGCCAATCTCTTCGATCAGAACCAAGTTACCAATTATAGTAATGTATTTTTACAGAGGCTACAGCCTAGTATCGGTCTTTCCGCTCCTTTTTTGTTCCAAGAATAACTTGTCCCCTGATGTTGAATGAAAATAATTGATGATAGAAGATACTATGAATTCTACTACCATTCGTGTTTGTAGTCAATGTAACACAATTCGAACATCCAATCACTGCACAAGATCATATTAGATAATATAATAGATGCTACCTCATGTTTGTAGTCAGTTAGACAAAGATATTCATTCAAAAAGATCCATGTAAGATGCAAACTTTCCATTTTTTAGCACCTTCAGAGTGCAATTTGTTTCTCCACATGAGGCTCAGACCATTTTTTTTTCTTTTCCTCATGATCTATCAGATATATGAGCTATTACACCTGCACGGCTGCACCTGAGATTCCTCCAATTAACTTGTCCAAGTGAACAATAATGTCCGACTATATTACACATAAAATTCAATAATACTTCTCATTATGTTGAGATCCTACAAGAATAAACTCTAAGCAGATTTCTAAATTTTAAGAACCAGTCCATCACCAACCAATTCAAAGTTTACAATATATAAGCAGATAAAAGCTCAAATCTAGAATAAGTTGCAGGGAGTGACCATCGACCAATACAAAAGCACACATGAAAATGAAACATTCTCATATGCACACGACAAAATATACCCATTTCGCAGTTCAACTAAAGCATTTCAATAATAAGGTAAATTAATCAACGTTTACGAGTGGAAGGCCCCATTTTAATACGAATTATGATGAAAACACAATTGATGAAGATTCATAACTCCACTTTAAGATTTAGACCCAACGCCCAATCTGCTGATCAGGAGGAAATTTGTTTCAAAGCAAAAAAAAATAATAATAAAAAGTAAAAAATAAAAATTTGCCTCCAGAAACGAGAACCCAATTTCTCTGGTAGAATAATTTTCACCTTAAATCCAAAAAAAAAATCCACATTTATCTTGAATCAACATCCAAAAAAGACAAAAATTTCTGATCTTTACTCTCAGAATTCACATTATTATCAAAATATTTTTTTCAAGGGAAACAATCAAACCTAGATTTACCAAAAGGAAGAGATAACAAACCTGAGGATTTGTAGATCTTCAAGAGTACGAGGCAGCTTGAGGAAGCTGTAATCGGAAGAGGGCATGGTAAGATAAACCCCCAAAAGACCAAGAATGAATCCCAAGACGACAGTTGTAGCCACCGTTACCTCCCAAAAGCTTAAAGGAAACCCAGATCCCACAATTACAGTGGCATCATTTCCCTCCCGTATTTCTCCTCCTCTTCCTGTGCTTCCTATACTCATCTTTCACAATTCTTCTCTTTCCCTTTGTTTTCGTTTCCTTTCTCTTGGCTCTGGTTGGTGAAAGAGCAAGGGTTAGAGAAAGCGAGAGGAGGAGAGGCCAATTTTCACCTTCTTTGCTTTTGGGGCACTTCTCCCTCTCCTTTTTTTGTTTGTTTGTTTGTTTGGTTGTTGTTTTTGTATTTGGAGCCATTCTCTCTCTCTTTCTCATCTTATTTGAGAGAGAGAAGCTGAGGCATATTCGCTTGTAAGAAACTCCACAAACTCACAACAAGTTTGTCGTTTTTATTATTATTTGCATTTTTTTTTTGGTAGATTTTTTTTTTGGTAGATTATTTGCAATTTTTTGCATTCATATGTTGTAAAATTTTCTTACGATAAATGTTAGTAATATGTTAAACTGTAATGTTTGGATGCAATATCATTCAAATCATGATTTTATTTTTATTTTTTATTTTTTTTAGTAATTTTATTGGTTGATTTTCAATTATTAAGCGAGTAAACATATAAAAAATTTGAAATTAACCAAAACTTTAAAAATCAAATTAGAGATTAATTTCACTCATTATATTAATTTATTTAAAAAATAATTGAACTTATTTCCAAGGTATTTAAAGTCGGATTTTAGTTATTTAAATATCATTAAAC
The DNA here is from genome assembly GCF_030052815.1 of Hevea brasiliensis. Classification (NCBI taxonomy): domain Eukaryota; kingdom Viridiplantae; phylum Streptophyta; class Magnoliopsida; order Malpighiales; family Euphorbiaceae; genus Hevea; species Hevea brasiliensis. The sequence goes on from NC_079505.1 coordinate 18,374,860, forward strand.
TTTAACGTTAATTTATTATTTAAAAATTTTAAATATTAATTTCAATTTTAATAATAGTATGTTTTTAAAAATATGAAATCAATTACTAAAATTAAATATTATATAATTTAAAATAAGTAAATTTACTAATCTAGAATATATATTTATCTATAATTTATATAAAAATTTATTATTTAGTCTCTATATTTTAACAAAAATAACTATTTGGTAAATATGTTTTAAAAAATACATAATTTAATCATATATTTTACTTCCATTAAATTATTTAGCCTATTCGTTTAATTTTTTATTAGTTAATATCAATCAAACTACTATTTTGTTATTTTATTTTAGTGAAATTAATTAATTAGTTCTTATATTTTGAAAAACATATTCCTATATTTAAATATAAATTTTGTTGTGTTTGTGTTTTTTATGTAGGGAATCAATTTTATTAGATTATTACCTTGATTACTTAGGGATCTAGATTAAGCATTGTTTTCCAATAAAGAAAATATAAAAATGATACCTACAGAATTAAATAAAAATATTTAAATAATTTTGAAAAAATGTAAATTCAAATTGAACTTTTACTTAACAAAATTTTTATTTTTCATCTAAAAATATGTTTTTTTAAAATATAGAGACTAACTGATTAGTTTTACTAAAATTGAGGGATTAATAGTAGTGTTTTTCAAAATATAAAGGCAAATTAATTAGTTTTATTAAAATAAAGAAACTAAATAGTAGTTTGGCTGGACTAAAATTTCTTGACTAATGAAAAAATTGACGAAGGGATTAAACATTTTAACAGACTAAAAATGGAGAGATAAAATAGTGTATTTTTCAAAATAGATAGATTAAGTAGTTAATTTTGTTAAATATAGGGACTAAATAGTAATTGTTGTCTCAAAAGCAACCTAAGAGGGGGAAGGTTGAATTGGGTTCTAATTAAAAATTTGAAGGCTAAAGAGATTTTATGAATTTAAGCACAAAGAAGGGAGAAAGGGAAAAAGATGAAATAGAGGTTTGATTATCTTAAGCTAATGTTTTCTCCTCAAGGCCCTCTTTGAAAGTTAACTTCGCTATCTATCTTCTTTGGGTGAAGATCAAATCCCTTATAATCCACAAGAGAAAACTCTTGCTTTTTTACAATCCCTTTTTCACACAAAAGCAATTTAATACTCTAGAACACTCATAGTATAATAAACACACTCAAAAACTTTACTCTCAATCTTAGAATATAAGACATTACCGCTAAAACACAAGCACTTAAAAGAATTAAATGCCATGGCTCAAGTTTTAGAGAGGGAAATAGTAGAAAAACTTGTATGTAACGATTAGGCTCAAACCACTAGAGGAATTGTCCGCTTTGGCCATAAGCCTCACGGTTTTGTCCCATAGGTGGAATGGAGAATTTCCCAGGAGGTCACCCATCTTAGGATTTCTCTCAAGCGAGCACGTTTAACCTTGGAGTTCTTCCAACTCTCCAAGCTATTCCACCAAAAGGCGCCTCTAGTGATTAGTTCCCCCATCTTATATATCATTACTTTTGAGCCCAAGACCATCTCCGTACTTTGCCGATGTGGGATTTGCCTAAGGGACCTTTCTCCCCCTCCCTTTCGGGACTCAGCATCCTCGCTGAGGTTTGCCCCACCATCGCCCAAGAGGACACGCGAGCGGCTCTGATACCAATTGTAACGATTGGGCTCAAACCACTAGAGGAATTGTCCGCTTTGGCCATAAGCCTCACGGTTTTGTCCCATAGGTGGAATGGAGAACTTCCCAGGAGGTCACCCATCTTAGGATTTCTCTCAAGTGAGCACGTTTAACCTTGAAGTTCTTCCAACTCTCCAAGCTATTCCACCAAAAGGCACCTCTAGTGATTAGTTCCCCCATCTTATATATCATTACTTTTGAGCCCAAGACCATCTCCGTACTTTGCCGATGTGGGATTTGCCTAAGGGACCTTTCTCCGCCCGGCCCACTAGTGATATTGTCCGCTCTGGGCTGAAGCCCTCACGGCTTTAAAACGCGTCAATAGGGGTTAGGAACCTCCATCTTATGAACCCAGCATCTCTCCCGTGTTTTGTCGATGTGGGATTTGCCTAGGGTGTTACAACCCACCCCCCTTATGGGACTCAGCGTCCTCGTTGAGGTTTGCCCCACCATCGTTCAAGGTTGCACGCGGAGCGGCTCTGATACCACAAATGTAATGGCCCGGCCCACTAGTGATATTGTCCGCTCTGAGCCGAAGCCCTCACGGTTTTAAAACGTGTCAATAGGGGTTAGGAACCTCCATCTTATGAACCCAGCATCTCTCCCGTGTTTTGTCGATGTGGGATTTGCCTAGGGTGTTATAATGTCACGACCCAAAATTCTGAACCGTGACCGGCGCATAATTTAAGTATTCTTAAATCATGCAAGCCTTATCAGAGTATCTTGAATGAATATATTGTCACTTACTAATCCCAAAAATAGACAAAATCCAAATAAACAAAATGCTGAACAAACATCATAAATATCCCATAGGTAAACTGCGGAGTTTCTACAGATTTCAAATAAAAACTTAAACTGTTCAATAAACTAAACTAATTATTAGCCCGAGAAAACATGAATTCGGGCATACCATGGGAACAAATCAAAGTTGTCCCTCTCGGAAAATGGGTGAATATTTGGATCATTGCGAATTCTCTTGATAAAGCAGATATGACGAGAAAACGTGGTTTGAGCTAGATGCTAAGTGAATGATACTTATAGCACACAACGGAATAAGGCAGTGACGTTTGATTAATTTCACAATAAATTTTTCTATTCAATAAAATCATGCACATCTTTGTCAAAAATCATTAATAAAATAACTTCATAAAAACATAAATATAAAAGAAATTCATTCAATAAAAATTTTATGGTACGATTGCACGTGGTGATGATACCCCACATCACCAAAGGCGGATGGTAAGCGCTACGGATATCGAATACCTTCCTCCTCCTTCACGGATATCAATGCATATGATACTAATGCAAACCATAAAGCGCAATGATGCATGACTCGACAATGCAACCTAATACGTGATAGTCCACACGGCGGGGCGGATAATGAAAGCGAATCTTGAGCACGGTATCAATTTAAAACAGAAAATCAATTTGTACAAATCAATCAAAATCAATAAAAATTTGGATAGCAAATAATAACTGATAGTGCAATTTCAATAGTGTATTTCAATAGTTTCAGAGAGTTAATAAAATCAAATCAATCTCAAATCAATTCAATAAAATCAAATCAATCTCAAATCAATTCAATAAAATCAAATCAATCTCAAATCAATTCAGTAACACATCAGTAAAATTTTATAGTCAAATATCAATCAATATAAACACATTAAAGGCCTGTTCCCGGAATCCTAATGGGTCTAATGCAGAGATAGTTGACAAAATCAATTATTTAATCAAAACCGAAATAAAATTCAATAATAAAATAAAACTGTAGAAAATCACATATAATTTCATTTAATAACAAACTTAATGCTAAGAAATTTTAAAAGGGACTAAAACGGTGCCATGTACTATAATTACCACTCACCTGGAACCTCCAAAATAATAGCTAGATTCAATAAAAGAAAGACAATTTCAGCTGATAGAATGAATATTTGAATCTCCTACATACCCAAAATATAAAAAAAAATATTAAATAATAATAAAATAAAATAATTTTAATATATATATATATATATATAAACCTTGGACGGACGTGGACGAAAGGGATTCAAACGCGTGGATACAAGGGGATTCAAATGTTTTTATATATATATATTTGCGGAATTGGATCTGTGCATGTGGGATGAACGTTTTGCTTTGCTGATTTGCGGTGGAGGATTTGTGCATGTGGGAGGAATGATTATACTGATTGATATATATATATATAACAATTAATTATTGTTTAATAATAATTATGATCAATCAATTCAATACTAATGATCAAAGAAAAAAAAGATAAATTTCTAGGGTAGTTGTAACAAATTAATGAAAGAAAATAAAATTAAATTCACCCATTATTGAATAAAGAATGAGAATTTTTACCTTGAAAATAGAATCGAATGTGATGAATAGAGAAGTAAAAATTTAGGAATTCTCTGTTGAGAGTATTTGATAGAGAAAGGAGGTGACAAACAGGTTTTGAGAGCAAAATTTAGCAGAAGAGATGATTAGGGTATATATATATTTCGAGAGTTCTATTAGGTGTAGAATGGGATAAGAGTTATTATTGAACTGGGTTGTTCAGATTGCAGATATATATTTAATTTCAAAAATAATATATTTATATATCTAAAAATAAATAAGCAGACTATCTAATAAAATATATATATTTTTTATAAATATACTAAATTATTATTAGCTAATTAAAATAAAATAATAATAAATAATAATTGTATATGGGTTTTTACATACTTCCCCCCTTAAAAAAATTCGGTCTCCGAATTTGAATAGACAAAGTTCTAACCTGAAGAATCAAATAAGTGAGGATATTTGGCTTGCATTTCAGATTCTGCCTCCCATGTGGCCTCACTACTTGAGTGATTATGCCACAAGACTTTGATCAAAGCCACTTCCTTAGATCGGAGTTTCCTAATTTGTCGATCTAAAATCTTTACTGGTTGCTCCTCATATGACATATCATCCCTAAATTGCATGGTTTGAGGTTGTAAAACATGAGATGGATCTGGTACATACTTCCTAAGCATAGAAATATGGAAAACTGGATGTACATGTGCAAAACCAGGTGGAAGAGCTAAACGGTAAGCAACTGCTCCAATTCTCTCCAAAATTTCAAATGGACCAACAAAACGAGGGCTAAGCTTCCCTGTCTTCCCACACCTCATGATTCCTTTCAGAGGGAATACTCTCAGAAATACATGATCACCAATCATAAATTCTACATCTTTACACTTAGGATCGGATAACTTCTGCATCGACTTTGAGCAGTCAAAAGTCGAACCTTCTCTGAAGTTAATTGTATCAACTCTGGTCTAGTAAGCCTTCTTTCTCCAACTTCATCCCAACAAACCGGTGACCTACACTTTCGACCATATAATGCCTCATATGGAGCCATCTCTATACTTGCCTGATAACTGTTATTATAAGCAAACTCCACTAAAGGCAAATGATGATCACAATAGCCACCAAAATCCAAAACATATGCACGAAGCATGTCCCTTAAATGTCTGTATGGTCCTTTCTGACTGTCCATCCGTCTGAGGGTGAAAAGCAGTACTAAAGTCTACTCGTGTTCCTAAAGCTTCTTGGAATTTCTTCCAAAATCGAGAAGTAAACTGAGTACCACGATCAGAGACAATGGAAACTGGAACTCCATGAAGACTAACAATCTTGTTTATATACAACTGTGCAAGTTTAGCAAAGTCATATGTAGTCTTCACAGGAAAGAAATGAGCAGATTTTGTCAATCATCACTATCACCCAAATTGCATTGTAACCACCTCGTGTACTAGGTAAACCCACAACAAAGTCCATGGTAATATACTCCCACTTCCACTCAGGGATAGGCAGTGAAGTAACGGATGGTCTCTCGATGTTACCTTAACTCACGACAAGTCAAACATTTAGCAACAAAGTCTGCAACATCCCTCTTCATGCCACCCCACCAATAATGCTCCCTTTAATCACGGTACATCTTAGTTGAACCTGGGTGTACTGTGTAAGCAGAACAGTGTGCCTCCTCCATGATTTCTCTTCTCAACTCATCAACATTGGGGACACAAAGTCTAGTGCCATAACGAAGAACTCCATCATCATTCAACATGAATCCTTGAGCTTGGCCTTGATGAATATTATCTATAATCTCACACAGCTGAGAATCCCTCTTTTGAGCAACCTTAATTCGATCAATCAAGATAGGCCTAACTCGAAAATGTGCTAAGAATGATCCAGCTATGATTTCAAACTCTACTCCCTGATCTAGCAACTCATGTAATTCACCAATCAAAGGCCTCATCTTGGTAGATATATGGGCTAAACTACCAGAAGACTTCCTGCTTAGAGCATCAGCCACTACATTAGTTTTTCCAGGGTGATACTGTATGGTACAATCATAATCCTTCAGTAATTCTACCCATCTTCTTTGCCTAAGATTAAGATCACGTTGGTCAAAGATGTATTTGAGACTTTTGTGGTCAGTGAAGATTTCACAAGTCTCACCATACAGATAGTGCCTCCAGATTTTCAAAGCAAAAATTATTGCAGCCATTTCCAAATCATGAGTTTGATAATTCTGCTCGTGCATTTTCAACTGACGAGAAGCATACGCAATAACCCGTCCATGTTGCATCAAAACACATCCTAAACCAATCCTAGAAGCATCACAATATACTACATAACCCCCTGATCCAGATGGAAGGGCTAACACTGGTGCTGTAGTTAAGCGAGTCTTAAGCTCCTGAAAACTTTTTTGTAAATAATTCAATATTTCTTTTGGATCCCTGACTTAATTATTTGACCTGCTTAACAATTCTTTTTCATGATTTTGTCTTTTCCACTGTGTTCGCAATAGTCCTAAGGACCGCAGTGTCACATTTTACGGTTCGAAATTCGAGTTTAAATTGATCTCGCAGTCCTTCCTGAGAAGGTCATCCATCGCTGTGATTCTCTGCTCATTTAACCTCTTATATTCTGTTTTTCTTATTTATACTTAACTAATTGACAATTACTAATTATTTGTGGTTAGGTCTTATCTAGTTGTCTTAGGTGTGGTTCTAATCCCCTTAATCATCCGGACCGACACTGGTTACCGAAACAGTGAAATATACCAGGCTATGCAAATAGGGGTGTTACAATATGGACCATCTACTCCTCTATACGCTGCTATCTCTCCTCCATAAGCAGTTGTCTATCTTGCATTTGATGTTGTTTGTCCTCCATTTGAATCTGGTGATCCTCCATCTGGACAGATCAAAGCTTCAGGAAAGCCAAGGCATCATAGAGGTCATGTGAAGACCAAGATAACTAACCTTGATCTATAGTTTCAATTGTATTAGCTACGACTCTAGTTGCACCACCCTAATTAATAAGCTCTTGAGCTGTTGCACTCTGAGTCTGTGGTCTTCAATATGGTGGGTCTATCTCTCCTAGTATGCTCATACATATCCTGATGTACACTGAGCCCTATGTGTGGTAGGGTGTCCTTGGCATAGAACCTATAATCTCTAAGGTTAGACATGGGGACCCTAAGACCAGGGTTAACTCTAAGGGCTCAAAGAAATCCGATGATTAAGCGATCATAGGGGAGACAAGCGGTCGTGTACCTAAGAGTTGAGGTCATGGTGTGCATCATGAGGATGGGTAAGTTTAAGGAATGCTGCTTTAGGAGACAGGTCATAAGGAACATGTCAGAGTAGGTGAGGTCAAACCTATGACCAGCTCTAGGGATGATCTCATTACTTACAAAGTAATGAACAACTTTAGGGATAGCCCTAAAGTGAGTACTAGGTAGGCCAATAGAGTCTCCAGTGTGCTCACCCTGAGATAAAACCCTAGATTGATCTTTAGGGGAAAAAGGCTTAGTGACCCATTAGCGAGTGATGAGAATCCTACTATGGTTAACATAATTAAGAATTGTAAGAGGGTTTGATTGATGGAAAGTGTGTAGGTTGGCATAGAATCTCTAACAAGGCTCTCATGGGTAAGTCCAGTTGTGGTGATAAGCAAATCCCAACTTTGGACTATAAAAGGCTCAAGGAACCAATGTGTAGTGAAGTGAGGGACCGACTCTGGGTTAATAAGGTGACTCGAGTGTACAAACCGTCAAGATAAAGGAACATATTGCTCATAGTTTCGAGTCACTATGGGATACTCAAAAGTTGGATGTGTTTGGTTGGACTGAGGACCTCTACTAGATTATCCCTTACGACATTTGGTATTGATTTTCTATAAGGAAAAAAAAGGGGGAAAGTGTTAGTAGTATGCCCTAGAGCATATCATTTAGTATGTATCTTGTACATATTTTTATTAATAAAAGGCATTTTCACTTTTCCGTTTGCATAATATATTTATGTGTAATAGAAAAGGTCCATTGATATTTTGTTAGAAATTCTATTCTTAAGTTATTAAGAATATGAGTGATAATATTTCTAGTACAAAGTATCATAAATAGGTTCACAATCGAGGATACTTCATAATAAGGACATGACTTATCCAGAAAGATTGTATCCATGTTTGTTCCCAAGTTACTTATATGAGATATAAATAAGATGGAATGGTGAGTCTCATGCCATATAACAAACATGATAGGCACTTGTACATGATAAGTAGTCCGAACCAGTGACACTTATGATAAGCACATGGAGTTTACTCTTGTCAATGTTTTGTCATAAATCATATCAGTGCATATAATCTTTAGACCTGAGATAGCACAGTTATCTTGTATATAGGTAGTTTGAGTTTGATACCGCTTTCATACTTGTACTGTGTACGGGTATATGGGCATATGTTAGCTCCTACTAGTTATATATAGAGGTAGGTGTTGATCAAGATGGAATCTGTTCCTCTAAGTAAATAGAGAAAAAATCCTATGTTCATTTAATTGTTCTTGATGTTTCAAGTTCCTGGCCAGGACAGATAGATTTATTCAGAAAAGAGTTTCTGATGAGAAAATCTTTTTAATCAAGAACTGGAATTAAGAGAGAACATAATATTCATAGCAAATAAAGTTTGACATAAACTATGACTTCAGCTTGAGTTGGGATTTTGTAACAGAGAGATTCTAGTGCATGGTAACATATGATTATAGGTTCATTTAAGGTAAACCTTATTACTAATTGGGTGTCCATGGCATGCTATGCTAGGTGTTAACCATGGTCAATGAGGTGCATAAAATGATTTAGAGAAATCATTTATGGTAAGAAAGAGTTCTGATGATATTAAGAGTTGATATCATGTCTCATTGCCAATTAGTGATGAGCCTAGTAAGTCACACACATACACAAGTTATCACTTATTTAAATATGATTTAATTAATTAATTAAAGAGTTTAATTGATTAATTAAATAGGTTTGATTTGTAATTAAATTGCAAAGTCCCTAGCATGACTTGAAACCAAATCTAGATTATTGGATGTATAGTATAAGTTAAATTTATATTTAAAGTATTTAAATATGAATTTAATTAATGAGAAATTAATTAATAGAGATTAATTAATTAATTTATATTTGATATAAATTAATTAGAAGAAGAAAAATAATTATTTTGGGTTGAGAACTCAAAATTAAGACATAGGGGTATTTTGGTCATTTCACAGTATGACACGTGGCACCATGAGATGGTGACACATGGGATTACACATAAGCTTGCCAAATATTTTTTAATCATGTAAGATGATTAAAATCAAGATTAAATATAGGTTTGACACTTGGCACAATGTGATTGGGTCACTTAAACCTAGAGCTAATCAAAGGGTGACATGTGTCAACGGTTTAATGTGTTAACCTAGCTATATAAGTGTTGTTATGAAAAAGAAAAATACAACCAGCAGCCACTCCTCCTTTGTCACGCCATTTTGAGGCTCTCCATCTATTCTTCTTCATCTCTCATCAATTCAAAGAGATTAGCCATCAATCTCTTGAATTAAGAACACTAGAAATTGTTTCTAGTGTCCTGTTTACATGTCAAATCTCTTAAAAGGCAGAACTTGAATTTCTAATTAATAAAAAAAGCTTTAGAAGCTGTTCAAGGGCTGCCATAGGTGTTCTTGGTATGGACAAGCTAGAGGGACAACATTTGGTGTCCTGAAGACGAATCTCAAAGGCACAGACACGTTGCAGTGCATCAAGAGGTTAGTGTAATCATTCTTGATTTAATCTAGGGTTCTAAAATTAATCTGATTAATTTAAAAATCTTAAGTGGCAAATACAAATCCAAAAACATATTAAAAGAGTTTTAATATGTTGTTTATCATTGAAATCAAATAGATAAAAATAAATCTTGCATGATGCATGTGACCCTAGGTGAAAATTTTTGAATTCAGTGGTATAAACTTGTGTTTTTCACGCTTCCATTCCTTCAATTGGTATCAGAGACACTATATTTGCCATTTAGATTGTTGATTATATAATTTAATTGTGTGTTATGATCATGAGATGATTTATCCATTACTGGTTGCAATGGAGGTTTGGCGGCATGCTTGAAAAACACCATCAATGGTGCGCATGGTTTGGCTTCCATGGGTGGTTCAAGGTTTGGCTTTTAATTCTGCAATTGTTGTATGATCTAAGGCCTATTCTTTGACTAATTAAAGTGTTTAATTAGTAGTTTTAATCACATAATTAAATTATGATTCAAATCAGAATTTTAAAAATTGTTTGAATGTGATTTAAATATGAATTTTAAAAGTTGTTTGAATGTTATTCAAATCTGAATTTTTAAAGTTGTTTGAATCAAATTTAAATCTGATTTTTTTAAAGTTGATTGAATAATATTCAGATTTGATTTTTTAAAAAATGTTTGAATGTGATTCAAATCTGATTTTTTTAAAAAATGTTTGAATACGATTCAAATCTGAATTTTTAAGGTTGTTTGAATGTGATTCAAATCTGAATTTTTAAATTTGTTTGAATGAGATTCAAATCTGAATTTTTAAATTTATTTGAATCATATTCAAATCTAGATTTTTAAGTTGAATATGAGATATTCAATTTAATTTAAGTATGCATATTTTATTTAATTGTTAAATAGTGATATGCATGATGGATGATCATGGACTATAACAGACCAATGTGATTGGATTTATTTCTTTTATATTTCTTTGGGATTGTAAATTAATTAATTTATTTTAATTTATTTTGAGCATGTATTATTAAGTTTGTAATAATTTTTGGGTTGTAATTTCATTTATTTAAGTTCTTGTAAATTCGCCTTGGTATGCCAATGATTACTATGTAATATTGGATTGCAAGAAGTTCAAGGAGGTCAAGAGCATTGGTGGGACCGGTGGGAGGAATTCAAGATCAAGTGTTGATTATGTACTCCTTCAGCAACTCTTGTAAAATGAATGCATGAAATACACCTAGGAATGCCCTGATTCAATTCTTGGCGGCTCAGAATTGAATTCCTTAGAAAGTCCATGATCATACCATATTTACTGCTTATCCATGAATGCATGAGATGTATGGGAATGTATGCAATTATATGATATATGCATGCTAAATAGATAATGTGCAAAGTGAGACCTAAATAGTAATTAGGATGACCATAAAATCTTCCAAACAAATGATTAAGTTGGAAATGCTATAATTAAAGTAATTATAACATAAGCCCTCCATTGGGGCAATTATTTTAAGAAATTTTAAATAGTTGCATAAGATGCAATTAATTTAAGAGATTTTCTTAAGAATAATTGTCAAACATAAGATGTTGCAAATATGTAAATGGTTTGGTGGCCACTATTGGATGTACCCGAGGACATTAAAATTATTTGCATAATTATTGGCTCAATGGGATCAACTTAACTAATGCAAGATAAGTCAATAATGGATGTACCTGAGATTTTGAGCATTAGGGGCTAGGTAAAGGATTGAACCTCACATGAGATGTGATGGGCAAGGAGTTGGTCACTTATAGTTTATTGTAATTCTAATAACGGATGTACCTGAGGATGATCAATAGAATTATAAGAATTCAATCACCTACTAGAAATCCATCCAACTAAGATTTCCATTTTCTACTTTGGAAGTGTAGGATTCGCTAAGTTAGTGGGGAGACCAATTTGATTAAAAGACCATAATCATTTTAGTTAATTACTTGACACATTTACTAATTAGTCTAATTATTTTTTGCAATTAATTTTCTGATAATAATGAGCACAGAACAACTACCACCATCCAATATTCTTGCAAGCATACTTGATCGCAATAGGTTGACAGGACCTACTCTCTCTGATTGGCTAAGAAATTTGAAACTTGTCCTGAACCTTGAACATATAGGATATGTTCTAGATTCAAATGTTCCTGGTCCCTTACCTCCAGAGGCCACACAGGAGGAACATGAAACTTTGGACAAGTGGAAGGAGCATGATATGAGAGCTAAGTGTTACATGCTTGCTTCCATGAGTAATGAGTTACAGAAGCAGTATGAGAACATGTTGAGTGCGTGTGAGATCCTCCTTCACCTACAAGAGTTGTATGGTGAGCACAGCAGGAATGCTGGGTATGAGATATCTAGACAGCTATTCCGTATGAGGATGTCTGAGGGACAGAATGTTGGGAATCATGTCCACAAGATGATTCTGCTGATTGAGTAGTTGGAACATCTTGACTTCAACATGGATTTCCAACTACAGATGGATTTGATCCTTCAGTCCCTTCCTGAGTCTTTTGGGATTTTTTTGACAAATTTCCATATGACTAAACAAGAATGCACCTTAACTGGTTTACTCAACATGCTGGTTATTGCCCAAAAGAATATGCCGGGCAATAAAGGAAAAGAGGTAGCTTTGATTGCATCTTCTTCTACTGGAAAGTTCAATAAGAAGAAGGGCAATAAGAAAAAGAAACCTCAGATTCCTGGTCCTTCCAAGAAGATAGCCAAACAGAAAAACAAAGATCAAAGTTGACAAAGGTAAAGGAAAGTGTTTCCACTATCAGCAGAAAAGTGTTTCCACTGCCAGCAGGAAAGTGTTTCCACTGTCCAGAGTATAGCAATCTAAAAGAATGCAATGCCATGATGAAAATCAACTCAAAATTCAAAATATATTTGGCACTTAAGATTAGGTCATGTTGCAGAAGATAGGATTGCAAAATTGGAAAAAATGTGGATTTTATCCTCATTGGGCTCTGAGCCCACTCCAACTTGTGAATCTTGCCTTCAGGGCGAAATGGCTAGATCACCCTTTGTTGGACAAGGGATAAGGGCTGAAAATATTTTGGAGCTAATACATAGTGATGTATGTGGTCCATTTAAAGAAATGGCTAGAGAGAGCTTTCATTATTTTTATTACCTTTACTGATGATAAATCAAGGTTTGGGTATTTGTATTTGATGAAATACAAACATGAATCCTTTGAAAAGTTCAAAGAAATTAAATCTGAAGTAGAAAATCAAACAGGAAAGAGTATTAAAGCTCTTCGACCAGATCGTAGAGGTGAATATTTGAGTACTGAATTTGATGAATACTTGAGAGAGCACGACATTGTTTCCCAGCTGACTCCTCCAGGAATGCCACAGCTGAATGGTGTATCTGAAAGGAGAAATCGTACCCTATTGGATATGGTACGTAGTATGATGAGCTATACTGATATGCCAATCTCCTTTTGGGGATTTGCTATGACACCCCTTACCCGTGTACAGTATACCCGAGTAAGTAATGCCACACGGTGTACCGGCACACTCTAATATACCTTAATTAATTTATATCATGCTTTTTGGATATAATTTATGAAACATACTTTATTTAAGCCATTTAGCAAAATTTTTATTTATTTGAGGTTCCGGAAATTTTATAGAAAATCCGGCGGAGTACCGGCTAAAAATGGAGAAAACAGTTCTTCGGAACCTGTTAAAAACACTTCCAATAACAAATTCATTCATTCTCAACTCCAATATCATCACTAAACTCAATATCAAGATCTCAACAATTTTTCAATTTCAGGTTTCAACAACCTTTTCATTTCTCAAACATCCCTTTCTTAGGGTTTTCATATATAAACAACAATTAAATACTCAAATTACTTCCATACATAACCATAAATCTTTATTATTTACATGAACCTCAAAATACATTACATAAATCTCAAATACATATGAGAAAATAAAAATTAATTACAAAATGACAAAATGACATCTAGTGTCCTACCAATGCACTGCAGGTGACGAGGTGACACGGACACTGTGCAGAACTGCAGGATGGACTCACCCAGTCTGCGGTCTACTGGGCTCACGATCTGTATCTCCAGTACCTACGCGTGGCAAAAGCAACGCGCTAAGCAATAATGCTTAGTGGTGCAATAATAAAATAAAAGAAAATAGCAAGAAAACAAATATATAGTGAATGTGTATGATTCATTTGCTTAGTATGGTTATATATACATTAATTCAGTAACTTTATTCACTTTCATTCATTTGGTTGCCCAAGTAACCTACACTAGACGACTGGACTGGATAACGGGTAAACTGGCACTGGGTATCTAGTACCTCGGGCCGTCACACCATCGGTCACATATGCATCTCCCGGTGTGCAAATGCAACGGCTACCAAGTCAGAATAATTTCGCACAAGGCCAAATCTCAATGCAAAGTCGAATGGCTAAAAGCCATGAAATCACGTAACACATATTGCCATGTGCGATCGCTAACTGAACCCTATTGGCATGCCAAACTATCCAAACCAATCTTGTTAGGTATAATAGGGCATTTGAAACTTTTAAATTCTTCAATTTGTGCATTTCAAGTTTTAGTGTCACTATTCACCTCATTGGTCAACAAAAATGTTGACTTTTGGATAGAAAATAGGTGTATTGGTTTTAACACCCCAAACATACCACATTTTGTATTTAAAACTTGTTGGAATTGATTGCCATTTCCATTTCTAACTTAAAACCAAGAGGGCAGAAAATTTCAGTTTTGGAGCCTAAGTTTACTGCTCCATTACACCTTATCACAGTGGAAATTTGAAGAAATGGCAAACATGAAAGTTGTTCCTTATTTTGTCTAGTTGAATTTACTTTTTTGAATCACTCCATTTGGAGTTTTTTAGCTCCAGATATGGCCTAGAAACCCAAGCTGGCCGGATTGCCAATCTGCAGAAATTACCATATCTACAGTAACATGAACAGTGACTGCCACTGCCATTTGGGTTAGGTTCTGGCCATAATTTGGGATAGGTTCCTTCATGAAAGTTGTTTGTCTATGTCTTAACTTGTTGCTGTAAAAATTTCAGGTCAATTGACCATATCTACAGTGAGGTATGGCCAAATGAACAGTTACTGTTCATTTGGTCAATTCTGCAGAATCATTCAGTGGTATCCGGATTGGGGCCCAGTTTTGGTCCTCTTGCTTTGGTCTTTTGGGCATGGTTTCTTCAGCAAAAATGTGTCATTATAAGCCTAGTTTCATGTCCAATTGGCCAAACACCAATTGGACTAACACAGCCAAAGTTATGGCTTTGTAATTGACTGAAATTTCATCCATTTGTCGCCCTAGGCGACTTACACCTTGACTTTGCCATACCATTTTTTAGTCCAAATTGTGGTCAACATACCTCAAATGGTCACTTATTGACCATTAGATTGTTCTTTAACAGTTTGATAAGCCAAGTCAATTTTTTTTACTTATCAAAACCCTAATGTCCAATGCCATTTACCCATAAACCTCAATTAGCACCCTAACTCAACATCCATGCATATTCACAACTTAAACACCATTTCTAGCTCACTTTAAGTTCATTAAAACAATCAAAACCATTCCTCTATTAGGGCTGCCGAATTCTTTGGTGGACATACACATGAATTTGTTTCATTTATTTCACAATTTCTCATCCATTACAAGCCTCAATCATGGAATTAATGAGTTTTAACTACATATATGCACTAACCTCTTGTAGGGAGATTTTTCTCAAGCTCAAAACTTCACTTTCCTTCTTCTTCTTGGCTGCCAAAAGCTTCCCCAAGTGATTTGGTCAAGGTTTAATGAAAGGGGTTAGGGAAATATGGTGGAAATGATGGAAATCTAAAGCTTGAAAAAGCTTTAATGGAGGGTGGCTGTGGGACTAGGGTTTCGGCTGCATGAGGAAGGGGGGTGGCTGCTGCAATTTTTGGTTATTTAGTCTTCATTTAGTCTTTTTATTAGTTAGTCAATTGATGGCTTAATTGTGATTGGTCAAAATTTTCTTAATGACATCACCATGATGTCATAAATAAGCTTTTTCCTCATTTTCAATTTAATTTCTAGTAATGTTTCTTCATATTTTATGTCATATTAATTATTTACTCAACTGGACAAGTCGGCCAAAAATCACCTATGAAGGCGAAATGACCAAAATGCCCTCCGTTTGGCTTAACGGGTCAAAATTGTCTGTACCGATTGAAAAATTTTTCTAGGTATTTTCTTGGAATTCTAATGCCATGGGAACCTCAGTAATCCTTCTCTAGAGTCCCAAAAATTATTTTATAATTTTTCTCCCGGGTCTAGGGCTCCTCGTTGCGAGAACCGCAACTTCCCTCTGGTTACCCATCGCTTGGGCACCGGCTCGTTTAACTCGGTTGTATTTTATTTCTAAAATTTTTACCAAATTTTTCTTATTAATATTTGAGTTAATTATGGTTCCTGACTTTAGTTTAAATATTTTTCCGGACGTTCTAGCTGTCCGGACCGACACCGGTCACCGGAACAATAGAATGTACTGAGTTGGTACAGGGAGGGTGTTACATTTGCATTAGAATCAGCTTTGTATATTATGAATAGGATTCCATCAAAATCAGTTTCTTCCACACCTTATGAGATATGGCATGGAAGAAAACTAAGTTTTAAGCATGTTAAGATTTGGGTTGTGCAGCTTATATAAAAAAGCTGAACACTGATAAATTGGAGACCAGATCAGAAAAGGGTTGATTTGTTAGATATCCAAAAGATAGTTTTGGATATTATTTTTATTTGCCTACTTCACAAAAGGTTATGATAAGTAGAGATGCCGCATTTCTTGAACAACAGTTTGTTCAAGAAGGAGGCAAAGGAAGGCAAATAGAGTTAGAATTGGAGAATTCTGACCAACCAATAGATCAGATGGATATAGATCCATCTAGTCAACCTATACCCGTTGATGAAATATCTACAGCTGTTCCTCGTAGAACAACCAGGGTATCTCACCCACCAGTGAGATATGGTTTCCTTCATGAAGAAGAACAAGAGTTGTCTACTCATGAAGAAGTAGATCATGGAGATGATCCACTTACTTATAAAGAAGCTATATCAGATATAGACTCTTCAAAATGGATTGATGCTATAAAATCCAAAATTGATTCCATGTATAAGAATCAAGTTTGGGATCTTGTTGACCCACCTGAAGGTATTGTACCTATAGGGAACAAATGGTTTTTCAAGAAGAAAATTGATTATGATGGAAAGGTAGAGACCTATAAGGCAAGGCTAGTAGCGAAAGGGTTTCGCCAAAGGCAAGAAATCAACTATGAGGAGAATTTCTCACCTGTTGCCATGCTTAAATCAATTAGGATTTTATTAACAATAGCTGCATACTATGATTATGAGATTTGGCAGATGGATGTCAAAACAGCTTTTCTCAATAGATACATTGAAGAAAACATTTTCATGGAATAACCTAGGGGTTTTGAATCCCAAGATGGTTCCAAGGTATGCAAGCTAAAGCGATCTATTTATGCGTTGAAACAAGCTTCAAGGAGTTGGAACATCCGTTTTGATGAAGCCATTAAATCCTTTGGTTTTATCAAAAATGAGGATGAGCCATGTGTATATAAGAAGGTTAGTGATAGTGCTATCACTTTCCTTGTCTTATATTTGGATGACATACTGTTGATGGGTAATGACACAGGTATGTTGACAACTGTAAAGGTATGGTTATCAAATGCATTCTCCATGAAAGACTTATTGGAAGTAACCTATATTCTTGAGATTCGCATCTATAGAGATAGAGCGAAGAGAATAATTGGTTTATCCCAAAGTCTATACTTGGAAAAGGTGTTAAAGAGGTTTAACATGCTTGATTCCAAGAGAGGATTATTACCAGTGAGACATGTTATCCACCTTTCTAAAGAGATGTCTCCAAAGACACCTGAAGAAAGAGATAAGATGGCCAGGATTCCATATGCTTCAGCTATTGGAAGTTTAATATATGCAATATTGTGTACTAGGCCGAATATCGCATATGCTATTAGTTTGACTAGCAGGTATCAATCCAATCTAGGTTTGGAACACTGGATAGTTGTCAAGAATATCCTTAAGTACTTGAGAAGAACTAAGGATTTATTCTTGATATATGGAGGTGGAGATTTGCAATTGGATGGTTATACTGATTCTGATTTCCAATCAGATATCGATAATAGAAAGTCTACCTCTGGATATGTGTTCATTTGTAATGGAGGTGCAGTCAGTTGGAAGAGTTCCAAACAGAGCACGACTACAGATTCCACTACAGAGGCTGAGTATATTACTACATCAGATGCTGCAAAGGAAGCTGTTTGGATAAAGAAGTTCGTGACAGAACTTATAGTAGTTCCTTCCATTGAGTCAGCAGTTCCACTACACTGTGACAACAATGGAGCAGTCATACAGGCTAAGGAACCAAGGTCTCACCAGAAATCCAAACACATAGAAAGACACTACCACATTATCAGAGAAATAGTTGGACGAGGCGATGTAGCCATGCAGAAAATAGCATCAGCTGAAAGTCCAGCTGATCCATTCACTAAGCCTATGTCACAGACTCGGCTAGACCGTCATCTTGAGAAGATGGGTCTAAGATATTGTAATGAATGGCTCTAGTGCTAGTGGGAGATTGTTAGTAGTATGCCCTAGAGCATATCATTTAGTATGTATCTTGTACATATTTTTATTAATAAAAAGCATTTCCACTTTTCCGTTTGCATAATATATTTATGTGTAATAGAAAAGGTCCATTGATATTTTGTTAGAAATTCTATTTTTAAGTTGTTAAGAATATGAGTGACAGTATTTCTAGTACAAAGTATCATTAATAAGTTCACAATCGAGGATACTTCATAATAAGGACATGACTTATCCAGAAAGATTGTATCCATGTTTGTTCCTAAGTTATTTATATGAGATATAAATAAGATGGAATGGTGAGTCTCATGCCATATAACAAACATGATAGGCACTTATACATGATAAGTAAGCCGAACCAGTGACACTTATGACAAGCACATGGAGTTTATTCTTGTCAATGTTTTATCATAAATCATATCAGTGCATATAATCTTTAGACCTGAGATAGCACAGTTATCTTGTATATAGGTAGTTTGAGTTTGATACTGCTTTCATACTTGTACTGTGTATGGGTATATGGACATGTGTTGGCTCTTACTAGTTATATATGGAGGTAGGTGTTGATCAAGATGGAATCTGTTCCTCTAAGTAAATAGAGATAAAATCCTATGTTCATTTAATTGTTCTTGATGTTTCAAGTTCCTGGCCAGGACATATAGATTTATTCAGAAAAGAGATTCTGATGAGAAAATCTTTTTAATCAAGAACTGGAATTAAAAGAAAACATAATATTCATAGCAAATGGAGTTTGACATAAACTATGACTTCAGCTTGAGTTGGGATTTTATAACAGAGAGATTCTAGTGCATGGTAACATATGATTATAGGTTCATTTAAGGTAAACCTTATTACTAATTGGGTGTCCATGGCATGCTATGCTAGGTATTAACCATGGTCTATGAGGTGCATAAAATGATTTAGAGAAATCATTTATGGTAAGAAAGAGTTCTGATGATATTAAGAGTTGATATCATGTCTCATTGCCAATTAGTGATGAGCCTAGTAAGTCACACACATACACAAGTTATCACTTATTTAAATATGATTTAATTAATTAATTAAAGAGTTTAATTAATTAATTAAATAGGTTTGGTTTGCAATTAGATTGCAAAGTCCCTAGCATGACTTGAAACCAAATCTAGATTATTGGATGTATAGTATAAGTTAAATTTATATTTAAAGTATTTAAATATGAATTTAATTAATGAGAAATTAATTAATAGAGATTAATTAATTAATTTATATTTAATATAAATTAATTAGAAGAAGAAAGATAATTATTTTGGGTTGAGAACTCAAAATTAAGACACATGGGCATTTTGGTCATTTCACAGTATGACAAGTGGCACCATGAGATGGTGACACATGGGATTACACATAAGCTTGCCAAATATTTTTTAATCATGTAAGATGATTAAAATCAAGATTAAATATAGGTTTGACACTTGGCACAATGTGATTGGGTCACTTAAACCTAGAGCTAATCAAAGGGTGACATGTGGCAACGGTTTAATGTGTTAACCTAGCTATATAAGTGTTGTTATGAAAAAGAAAAATACAACCAGCAGCCACTCCTCCTTTTTCACGCCATTTTGAGGCTCTCCATCTATTCTTCTTCATCTCTCATCAATTCAAAGAGATTAGCCATCAATCTCTTGAATTAAGAACACTAGAAATTGTTTCTAGTATCTTGTTTACATCTCTAATCTCTTAAAAGGCAGAACTTGAATTTCTAAATAATAAAAAAAGCTTTAGAAGCTGTTCAAGGGCTGCCATAGGTGTTCTTGGTGTGGACAAGTTAGAGGGACAACATCTGGTGTCCTGAAGACGAATCTCAAAGGCACAGACACGTTGCAATGCATCAAGAGGTTAGTGTAATCGTTCTTGATTTAATCTAGGGTTCTAAAATTAATTTGATTAATTTAAAAATCTTAAATGGCAAATACAGATCCAAAAACATATTAAAAGAGTTTTAATATGTTGTTTATCATTGAAATCAAATAAATAAAAATAAATCTTGCATGATGCATGTGACCCTAGGTGAAAATTTTTGAATTCAATGGTATAAACTTGTGTTTTTCATGCTTCTGTTCCTTCAATTGGTATCAGAGCTACTATATTTGCCATTTAGATTGTTGATTATATAATTTAATTGTGTGTTATGATCATGAGATGATTTATCCATTGCTGGTTGCAATGGAGGTTTGGTGGCATGCTTGAAAAACACCATCAATGGTGCGCATGGTTTGGCTTCCATGGGTGGTTCAAGGTTTGGCTTTTAATTCTGCAATTGTTGTATGATCTAAGGCCTATTCTTTGACTAATTAAAGTGTTTAATTAGTAGTTTTAATCACACAATTAAATTATGATTCAAATCAGAATTTTAAAAATTGTTTGAATGTGATTTAAATATGAATTTTAAAAGTTATTTGAATGTTATTCAAATCTGAATTTTTAAAGTTGTTTGAATTAAATTTAAATATGATTTTTTAAAGTTGATTGAATAATATTCAGATCAGATTTTTTAAAAAATGTTTGAATGTGATTGAAATCTGATTTTTTTTAAAAATGTTTGAATGCGATTCAAATCTGAATTTTTAAGGTTGTTTGAATGTGATTCAAATCTGAATTTTTAAATTTGTTTGAATGAGATTCAAATCTTAATTTTTAAATTTATTTGAATCATATTCAAATCTATATTTTTAAGTTGAATATGAGATATTCAATTTAATTTAAGTATGTATATTTTATTTAATTGTTAAATAGTGATATGCATGATGGATGATCATGGACTATAAAAGACCAATGTGATTGGATTTATTTCTTTTATGTTTCTTTGGGATTGTAAATTAATTAATTAATTTTAATTTATTTTGAGCATGTATTATTAAGTTTGTAATAATTTTTGGGTTGTAATTTCATTTATTTAAGTTCTTGAAAATTCGCCTTGGTATGCCAAGGATTACTATGTAATATTGGATTGCAAGAAGTTCAAGGAGGTCAAGAGCATTGGTGGGACCAGTGGGAAGAATTCAAGATCAAGTGTTGATTATGTACTCCTTCAGCAACTCTTGTAAAATGAATGCATGAAATACACCTAGGAATGCCCTGATTCAATTCTTGGCGGCTCAGAATTGAATTCCTTAGAAAGTCCATGATCATACCATATTTACTGCTTATCCATGAATGCATGAGATGTATGGGAATGTATGCAATTATATGATATATGCATGCTAAATAGATAATGTGCAAAGTGAGACCTAAATAGTAATTAGGATGACTATAAAATCTTCCAAACAAATGATTAAGTTGGAAATGCTATAATTAAAGTAATTATAACATAAGCCCTCCATTGGGGCAATTATTTTAAGAAATTTTAAATAGTTGCATAAGATGCAATTAATTTAAGAGATTTTCTTAAGAATAATTGTCAAGCATAAGATGTTGCAAATATGTAAATGGTTTGGTGGCCACTATTGGATGTACCCGAGGACATTAAAATTATTTGCATAATTATTGGCTC
Organism: Hevea brasiliensis; assembly: GCF_030052815.1. Lineage (NCBI taxonomy): Eukaryota > Viridiplantae > Streptophyta > Magnoliopsida > Malpighiales > Euphorbiaceae > Hevea > Hevea brasiliensis. The sequence goes on from NC_079505.1 coordinate 18,396,897, forward strand.
AATGGGATCAACTTAACTAATGCAAGATAAGTCAATAATGGATGTACCTGAGATTTTGAGCATTAGGGGCTAGGTAAAGGATTGAACCTCACATGAGATGTGATGGGCAAGGAGTTGGTCACTTATAGTTTATTGTAATTCTAATAACGGATGTACCTGAGGATGATCAATAGAATTATAAGAATTCAATCACCTACTAGAAATCCATCCAACTAAGATTTCCATTTTCTACTTTGGAAGTGTAGGATTCGCTAAGTTAGTGGGAGGACCAATTTGATTAAAAGACCATAATCATTTTGGTTAATTACTTGATACATTTACTAATTAATCTGATTATTTTTTGCAATTAATTTTCTGATAATAATGCGCACATAACAACCACTGCCATCCAATATTCTTGCAAGCATACTTGATCGCAATAGGTTAACAAGACCTAATCTCTCTGATTGGCTAAGAAATTTGAAACTTGTCCTGAACCTTGAACATATAGGATATGTTCTAGATTCAAATGTTCCTGGTCCCTTACCTCCAGAGGCCACACAAGAGGAACATGAAACTTTGGACAAGTGGAAGGAGCATGATATGAGAGCTAAGTGTTGCATGCTTGCTTCCATGAGTAATGAGTTACAGAAGCAGCATGAGAACATGTTGAGTGCGAGTGAAATCCTCCTTCACCTACAAGAGTTGTATGGTGAGCACAGCAGTAATGCTAGGTATGAGATATCTAGACAGCTATTCCGTATGAGGATGTCTGAGGGACAAAATGTTGGGGATCATCTCCACAAGATGATTCGGCTGATTGAGCAGTTGGAACATCTTGACTTCAACATGGATTTCCAACTACAGATGGATTTGATCCTTCAGTCCCTTCCTGAGTCTTTTGGGAATTTTTTGACAAATTTCCATATGACTAAACAAGAATGCACCTTAGCTGGTTTACTCAACATACTGGTTATTGCCCAAAAGAATATGCCGGGCAATAAAGGAAAAGAGGTAGCTTTGATTGCATCTTCTTCTACTGGAAAGTTCAACAAGAAGAAGGGCAATAAGAAAAAGAAACTTCAAAATCCTGGTCCTTCCAAGAAGATAGCCAAACAGAAAAACAAAGATCAAAGTTGACAAAGGTAAAGGAAAGTGTTTCCACTATCAGCAGGAAAGTGTTTCCATTGCCAGCAGGAATGTGTTTCCACTGTCCAGAGTATAACAATCTAAAAGAATGCAATGCCATGATGAAAATCAAATCAAAATTCAAAATATATTTGGCACTTAAGATTAGGTCATGTTGCAGAAGATAGGATTGCAAAATTGGAGAAAATGAGGATTTTATCCTCATTGGGCTCTGAGCCTACTCCAACTTGTGAATCTTGCCTTCAGGGCAAAATGACTAGATCACCCTTTGTTGGACAAGGGCTAAGGGCTGAAAATATTTTGAAGCTAATACATAGTGATGTATGTGGTCCATTTAAAGAAATGGCTAGAGGGGGCTTTCATTATTTTTATTACCTTTACTGATGATAAATCAAGGTTTGGGTATTTGCATTTGATGAAATACAAACATGAATCCTTTGAAAAGTTCAAAGAATTTAAATCTAAAGTAGAAAATCAAACAAGAAAGAGTATTAAAGCTATTCGACCAGATCGTAGAGGTGAATATTTGAGTACTGAATTTGATGAATACTTGAGAGAGCACAACATTGTTTCCCAGTTGACTCCTCCAGGAATGCCACAGTTGAATGGTGTATCTGAAAGGAGAAATCGTACCCTATTGGATATGGTACGTAGTATGATGAGCTATACTGATATGCCAATCTCCTTTTGGGGATTTGCATTAGAATCAGCTTTGTATATTATGAAAAGGATTCCATCAAAATTAGTTTCTTCCACACCTTATGAGATATGGCATGGAAGAAAACTAAGTTTTAAGCATGTTAAGATTTGGGTTGTTCAGCTTATATCAAAAAGCTGAACACTGATAAATTGGAGACCAGATCAGAAAAGGGTCGATTTGTTGGATATCCAAAAGATAGTTTTGGATATTATTTTTATTTGCCTACCTCACAAAAGGTTGTGATAAGAGATGCCGCATTTCTTAAACAACAGTTTGTTCAAGAAGGAGGCAAAGGAAGGCAAATAGAGTTAGAATTGGAGAATTCTGACCAACCAATAGATCAGATGGATATAGATCCATCTAGTCAACCTATACCCGTTGATGAAATATCTACAGCTGTTCCTCGTAGAACAACCAGGGTATCTCACCCACCAGTGATATATGGTTTCCTTCATAAAGAAGAACAAGAGTTGTCTACTCATGAAGAAGTAGATCATAGAGATGATCCACTTACCTATGAAGAAGCTATATCAGATATAAACTCTTCAAAATGGATTGATGCTATGAAATCCGAAATTGATTCCATGTATAAGAATCAAGTTTGGGATCTTATTGACCCACCTGAAGGTATTGTACCTATGGGGAACAAATGGGTTTTCAAGAAGAAAATTGATTCTGATGGAAAGGTAGAGACCTATAAGGCAAGGCTAGTAGCGAAAGGGTTTCGCCAAAGGCAAGAAATCGACTATGAGGAGAATTTCTCGCCTATTGCCATGCTTAAATCAATTAAGATTTTATTAGCAATAGCTGCATACTATGATTATGAGATTTGGCAGATGGATGTCAAAGCAGCTTTTCTCAATGGATACATTGAAGAAAACATTTTCATGGAACAACCTAGGGGTTTTGAATCCCAAGATGGTTCCAAGGTATGCAAGCTAAAGCGATCCATTTATGGGTTGAAACAAGCTTCGAGGAGTTGGAACATCCGTTTTGATGAAGCCATTAAATCCTTTGGTTTTATTAAAAATGAGGATGAGCCATGTGTATATAAGAAGGTTAGTGACAGTGCTATCACTTTCCTTGTCTTATATGTGGATGACATACTGTTGATGGGTAATGACACAGGTATGTTGACAACTATAAAGGTATGGTTGTCAAATACATTCTCCATGAAAGACTTAGGGGAGGCAACCTATATTCATGGGATTCGCATCTATAGAGATAGAGCAAAGAGAATAATTGGTTTATCCCAAAGTCTATACTTGGAAAAGGTGTTAAAGAGGTTTAACATGCTTGATTCCAAGAGAGGATTATTACCAGTGAGACATGGTATCCACCTTTCTAAAGAGATGTCTCCAAAGACACCTGAAGAAAAAGATAAGATGACCAAGATTCCATATGCTTCGGCTATTGGAAGTTTAATGTATGCAATATTGTGTACTAGGCCGAATATCGCATATGCTGTTAGTTTGACTAGCAGGTATCAATCCAATCCAGGTTGGAGCACTGGATAGCTGTCAAGAATATCCTTAAGTACTTGAGAAGAACTAAGGATTTATTCTTGATATATGGAGGTAGAGACTTGCAATTGGGTGGTTATACTGATTCTGATTTCCAATCAGATATCGATGATAGAAAGTCTATCTCTGGATATGTGTTCATTTATAATGGAGGTGCAGTCAATTGGAAGAGTTCCAAACAGAGCACGACTGCAGATTCCACTACAAAGGCTGAGTATATTGCTGTATCAGATGCTGCAAAGGAAGCTGTTTGGATAAAGAAGTTCGTGACAGAACTTATAGTAGTTCCTTCCATTGAGTCAGCAGTTCCACTACACTATGACAACAATGGAGTAGTCATACAGGCTAAGAAACCAAGGTCTCACTAGAAATCCAAACACATAGAAAGGCGCTACCACATTATCAGAGAAATAGTTGGACGAGGTGATGTAGCCTTGTAGAAAATAGCATCAGCTGAAAATCCAGCTGATCCAATCACTAAGCCTATGTCACAAACTCAGCTAGACTGTCATCTTGAGAAGATGGGTCTAAGATATTGTAATGAATGGCTCTAGTGCTAGTGGGAGATTGTTAGTAGTATGCCCTAGAGCATATCATTTAGTTTATCTTGTACATATTTTTATTAATAAAAGGCATTTCCACTTTTCCGTTTGCATTATATATTTATGTGTAATAGAAAATGTCCATTGATATTTTGTTAGAAATTCTATTCTTAAGTTGTTAAGAATATGAGTGACAGTATTTCTAGTACAAAGTATCATAAATAAGTTCACAATCGAGGATACTTCATAATAAGGACATGACTTATCCAGAAAGATTGTATCCATGTTTGTTCCCAAGTTATTTATATGAGATATAAATAAGATGGAATGGTGAGTCTCATGCCATATAACAAACATGATAGGCACTTATACATGATAAGTAAGCCGAACCAGTGACACTTATGACAAGCACATGGAGTTTATTCTTGTCAATGTTTTATCATAAATCATATCAGTGCATATAATCTTTAGACCTGAGATAGCACAGTTATCTTGTATATAGGTAGTTTGAGTTTGATACTGCTTTCATACTTGTACTGTGTATGGGTATATGGACATGTGTTGGCTGCTACTAGTTATATATGGAGGTAGGTGTTGATCAAGATGGAATCTGTTCCTCTAAGTAAATAGAAATAAAATCCTATGTTCATTTAATTGTTCTTGATGTTTCAAGTTCTGCCAGACAGATAGATTTATTCAGAAAAGAGTTTCTGATGAGAAAATCTTTTTAATCAAGAACTGGAATTAAAAGAAAACATAATATTCATAGCAAATGGAGTTTGACATAAACTATGACTTCAGCTTGAGTTGGGATTTTGTAACAGAGAGATTCTAGTGCATGGTAACATATGATTATAGGTTCATTTAAGGTAAACCTTATTACTAATTGGGTGTCCATGGCATGCTATGCTAGGTGTTAACCATGGTCTATGGGGTGCATAAAATGATTTAGAGAAATCATTTATGGTAAGAAAGAGTTCTGATGATATTAAGAGTTGATATCATGTCTCATTGCCAATTAGTGATGAGTGTGACACCCCTTACCCGTGTACAGTATACCCGAGTAAGTAATGCCACCTGGTATACCGGCACACTCTAATATTCCTCAATTAATTTAGACAATGCTTTTGCATATAATTTATGAAATACAATTTATTTAAACCATTTATCAAAAGTATCATTCATTTAAGGTTCCGAAAATTTTAAGGAAAATCCGGCGGAGTACCGGCTAAAAATGGAGAAAACCGTTCTTTGGAACCTGTTAAAAACACTTCCAATAAACAAATTCATTCATTCTCAACTTCAATATCATCACAAAACTCAATATCAAGATTTCAACAATTTTTCAGTTTCAGGTTTCAACAACCTTTTCATTTCTCAACATCCATTTCTCATATACAAGCAATAAATACATGCTCAAATCTTGCATTCATAGTCATAACTTTCATTATTTACATAAACATCAAAATATATTGCATGAGTTCAAATACATATGAGAAAATACAAATCTGCTACAAAATATCAAAATGACAAAATGACACCTAGTGCCCTACCGATGCACTGCAGGTAGTGAGGTGACACGGACAGCGGAAGCGTCGGATGGACTCACCCGATCACGTGGTCTACTGGGCTCACGGTCAGAATCTCCAGTACCTACGCGTGGCAAAAGCAACGCGCTAAGCAATAATGCTTAGTGGTGCAATAATATAATAGAAGAAAATAGCAAGAAAATAAATGTATATACAATGTGTATGCTTTCTTTGTTTGATCTTGGTATATTCATTAATTCATTAACTTTGTTCACTTTTATTCATTTGGTTGCCCCAAGTAACCTACACTGGACGACTGGACTGGATAACGGTAAACTGGCGCTGGGTACCTAGTACCTCGGGCCGTCACACCATCGGTCACATATGCATCTCCCGGTGTGCAGAGCGACTAACAAGCTGTAAATAATATCAGGCACAAGGCCAAGTCTCAATGCAAAGTCAGAATGGCTAAAAGCCATGAAATCACAGAATGGCATTTTTGCCATGTGCAGTACTGCTAACTGAACCCTATTGGCATGCCAAACTATCCAAACCAATCTTGTTAGGTATACTAGGGCATTCGAAACTCTTAAATTTGTCAATTTGTGAATTTCAACTTTTTTTGTGTTACTATTCATCATTGGTCAACAAAAATGTTGACTTTTAGCATAAAAATGTGTACATCAACTTTGGCACTCCCAACATACCACATTTGGTGTTTAAAACTTGTTGGCATTAAGTGTTTTTGCAATTTCAAAGTGTAACCCACACTAGCAGAAAATTTCAGTTTTGGTGCCCTAACTTCACTGTTCCATTGGACACTGTTACTGTTGGAATTTGAAGAAATGTAAAACATGAAAGTTGTTCCTTATTTTGTCTAGTTGAATTTCCTTTTTTGAATCACTCCATTTGGAGTTTTGTAGCTCCAGATATGGCTCAAAAACCCAAGCTGCCCGGATATGCAGTCTGCAGAATTTTACCATATCTACAGTGCATGAACAGTGACTTGAGTCACTTGGTTGAATGGGTTCTGGCCATAATTTGGGGTAGGTTCCTTCATGAAAGTTGTTTGTCTATGTCTTAACTTGTTGCTGTAAAAATTTCAGACCAATTGACCAAATCTACAGTAACTTATGGCCAAATGAACAGTTACTGTTCATTTGGCAAATTCTGCAGAATTCAGTTTCAGGGTTCCGGATTGTGGCTGGGTTTTGACCCTTTTGCTTTGGTCTTTTGGGCATGCTTTCTTCAGCAAAAATGTGCCATTATAAGCCTAGTTTCATGTCCAAATGGCCAAACACCAATTGGACTACCACTGCCCAAGTTATGGCAGTGCAAAGGGACTGAAATTTCAGTCCCTATGCTGCTGTCCATAGGGCAGTTTTCACCTTGAGTTTGCCATCCAATTTTTCAGTTCTAATTAGGGTCAACCTACCTAAAATGGTCATTAATTGACCATTAAAAAGTTCCCTAACCATTTCCTAAGCTAAGTCACAATTTCACCTACACAAACCCTAATGTCCAAACTCATTACTCATACACTTTGATTAACATACTTACTTAAGTCTCCATGCATATTAATATCATAACCATGATTTCCAACCATTCTAAGCTTATCAAACAATCAACCTCAATCTCCCATAGGGCTGCCTAAATTCTTTGGTAGAGCTACACATGGATTTGTTTCATTATTTCACAATTTTTCATTCATTACAAGCATAGATCATGGAACTAATGAGTTTTAAACTTCATATATGCACTAACCTTGATTAGGGCAGATTATTCCCCACTCAAAACTTCACTTTCCTTCACTTTCTAGGCTGCCAAACACTTCCCTAAGATTAGTGGACAACATTTAATGAAAGGGGTTTAGGGTTTATGGTGAAAAGAGAGAAAGTGAGCTTTGGTTGAAAATCAATGGAAGTTTGGCTATGGGATTTGAGAGCTACGGGTGAGCATTTGTGAAGGTGAGGGCTACTGGAAATTTTAGTGATTTTGGTCTTCATTTTGACTCTTTTAAGTGGTTTAAGAAGGCTTGTCAAATTTTGATTGGTTGGGGGTATGTTAATGACATCACATTATGTCAAAATTGGCTTTTATTTCATTTTCTTTCCTTTTCTTTTCTACCACATTTCAATTTAATTTTTAGCAATATTTATTCATATTTTGGGTCATAATAATTATTTACTTAACTGGACAAGTCGGCCAAAAATCACCTCTAAAGCGAAATGACCAAAATGCCCTCCGTTTGGCTTAACGGGTCAAAATTGTCTGTCTGGATTGAAAAATTTTTCTAGGTATTTTCTTGGCATTCTAATGCCATGGAAACCTTAATAACCCTTCTCTGGAGTCCCAAAAATTATTTTATAATTTTCCCAGTCTAGGGCTCCTCGTTGCGAACCGCAACTTCCCTCCGATTACCCTCGCTTGGGCACCTACTCGTTTGACTTGGTTGTATTTTATTTCTAAAATTTTTACTAAATTTTTCTTATTAATATTTGAGTTAATTTTGGTTCTGACTTTAGTTTAAATATTTTTCCGGACGTTCTATCAGGACCGACACCTGCGATCAGGAGCAGTAGGATGTACGGAGTGGTTCTGGGAGGGTGTTACAACTCTTCCCCTCTAATTTAAATTTCGTCCTCGAAATTTACGATCTAACAGTTGAGGAAGCTGTTGCCTCATCGTTTCTTCACTTTCCCAAGTTGCCTCCTCGGTGTTGTGGTGCCTCCAAAGCACTTTCACCTGGAATCTGTTTGTTCCTCAACTCTTTCACTTCCCAGAGCCAAGATTCGTAGAGGTTCTTCTTCATATGTCAAATCCAGTTGTATTTCAATTTCTTCTCTCTGGAGATGACATGTGAAGGGTCTAAAGCAGTATCTTACGAGCATGGATACATGGAACACATTGTGGATCTTGTCCACTACGGTGGTAAAGCTAGCCTATAGGCCACTGGACCCACACGTTCAATGACTTCATATGGGCCAATGAACCTAGGGCTCAACTTACCTTTTCTTCCAAACCTCAATACCTTTTCCACGGTGACACCTTGAGGAACACTTTATCGCCAACCACATATTCTATTTCTTTTCTCTTGGTCGGCATAAGATTTACATGCATGCGAGGCAATCTTTAAGTTGGCTTTGATTGATTTCACCTTCTCCTCGGCTGTTTCACAGTGCAGCCCTACCATTTGTCTTCGCCCAATTCATCCGGCCTGCTGAGTTCTACATTTTCTCCCATCTGATTGCTTCATACGGGGCCATTTGAATACTAGCTTGGTAGCTATTGTTGTATGCAAATTATGCCAGTGGGAGGTATCTATCCCAACTTCCCTCAAACTCAATGACACAACTCCTCAGCATATCCTCAAGGACCTGACAAGTATTTCACGTTATTGTTATCATTTCAATTCAATATTTGTATCAATTTCATGGGTTTCAATTGTTTACCTGGATTACTCTTTCAGATTGCCCATCCGTCTGAGGATGGAAAGCTGTGCTGAAATGGAGTTGTGTACCCAAGGATTCATGCAATTTCTTCCAAAATCTCGATGTAAACCTTGGGTCTCGATCAAATATGATGTAAAGTGGGATTCCATACGATCTAACTATCTCAGCGATATACAATTACGCTAACCTCTCTAGTGAGTAGTCGGTCCTAATCGGCGAGACAGTGTGCTGACTTTGTCAATCTATCCACTATTACCCATGCTGCATCATGTTTCCTCTGGGTGAGAGGCAGACCACTTACAAAATCCATGGTGACCCGATCCCATTTCCATTCAGGTATGCGTATAGGCTGTAGCAAACCCGATGGAACTTGATGTTCTGCCTTGACTTGCTGACATGTCAAGCATTTAGTCACATAGTCACCGATATCTCTCTTCATGCCAGGCCACCAATACTGGAGTTTCAGATCATGATACATCTTTGTACTTCCTGGGTGCATAGCATATACACTGGTGTGTGCCTCTTTTAGAATACTGGTCTTCAATTCCCCATCATCTGGTACACACAGTCTTCCTTTGTAATACAGACACCCATCTGCTTTCACCCCATAGTCAACTGCTTTTCCCCCTGGGATCTTGCTCATAATAGCCATTAACTTTTCATCTGCCTTTTGCCTATCTAAAATCTGCTGTAGCAGGTTTGGCCTCACTTGCAACTCAGCCAAGATAGCTCCATCACGAACCAAAGATAGACGGGCATTCAATGATCTCAAGGCTGTCATGGATTTCCTGCTCAAAGCATCAGCAACTACATTTGCCTTCCCAGGATGGTAATCAATTACACAGTCATAGTCCTTCAGGAACTCAATCCATCGCCTCTGTCTAAGGTTGAGCTCATACAGGTTGGCAAATTTTTCAGGATCTTGTGGTCTTTGTAAATGTAGCACTTTTCAACATACAAGTAATGCCTCCATATCTTGATCGAAGATAATTCTGCAAGCTCTAGATCATGGGTAGTGTAGTTACATTGCGTGTGGCCTCAACTGCCTGGAGGCATAGGCGACCACCTTCCCCTCTTGCATTAATACACACCCTAACCCATTATGTGAGGCATCACTATAGACCACAAAGTCCTTCCACGACCTTGGTGTGTGCTGCTGGTGCCTCTGTCAACATAGCCTTCAATTTCTCAAAAGCGGTGCGACACTTGTCATTCGGTCAAATCGACATTCTTGTGTAACAACTTGGTCATTGGAGCGGTATTAGGGAAAATCCCTTCACAAATCTCTGTAATACCCAGCTAGCCCCAAGAAGCTTGACCTCGGTTGTGTTTACGGGAGGCTTCCATTCCATCACGCTTCTATTTTATTGGGATCCACCTAATCCCATCGGTGACACTATGTGTCCAAGGAATGCAATCTCATCCGACCAAAAATCACACTTGGATAACTTAGCATCTGACTCCTTTTCTCTCGGGGTTTGTAGAACAATTCTCAAATGTTCATCATGTTCTTCCACTGGTCTTGGAATACACCAAAATATCATCAATAAAGACCACTACGAACCGATCTAAGTGTGGATGGAAGATACGGTTCATAAGGTCCATGAATGCATTGGTGCATTTGTTAAGCCAAAGGGCATCACGAGAAACTCATAATGCCCATAGGGTCTGAATGCGATCTTGGGCACATCTACATCTTTCACCCTCGGTGATGATACCACGATCGAGATCAATCTTAGAAAATACTCCTGCTCCCTTGGTGATCAAGCGGATCATCAATTCTAGGCAACGGATACTTGTTCTTCACGATCACTTTATTCAAGCTGCCAGTAATCAATACATAGCCTTAAAGTCCCATCCTTCTTCTTTACAAGCGACCTTTGGAGCTCCCCATGGTGACACCTTTGGGCGTATGAACCCCTTATCCAGCAACTCTTGCAAGAGTTTTCAACTCCCTCAATTCGATGGGTGCCATCCTATAAGGAGCAATGGAAATGGGTCTTTGTACCCAGTTGTCTCAATGGCAAATTCAACTTCCCTTTACGGTGGCAAACCAGGCAACTCTTGAAATACCTGCAGGAAGTCTCTCACGTGGGTATGTCACTCGGGTTTGGCTTAGCACGCCTAGTATCCACCACATGTGCTAGGTAGGCTTCACGACCTTTCTCATCATTCTTCTTGCAACGATGGTGAGATGACATTGGACAAGAAATCATCCTTTCCCCACAAGCTGTGATCTCATTACCCTCAAGTTTTTAGAGAAATTCTCTTCAATTTGCAATCAACTATTGCACGATGATGTGACAACCGGTCCATTCCCAAAATCACGTCAAACTCATGGAAGGGCAACTCAATCAAGTCTGCCAAGAATTCATACCCCTGAATCCTCAACGGGCAACCTTTGTATACTTTGTTCACCACTACACTGTGGCCTAATGGATTAGTGACCAGAATGTCTTGGTCACTTTCCCCTACCAGTATCCCCCTTTCTACGGGTAGATTGATGCAGATGTATGAATGAGTGGATCCTGGATCCACCAATGCATGCACAGGAGTATTGTAGAGGGAGAACGTACCCCTGATGACGTCCGGGGCATCTTGCTCCTCCTGAGCTCTCAGGGCATAATTTCTGGCAGGTGGCCTGTTATCTGGCCTCTCTGCTGGCTCAGATGCAGGCCTCTGTGATGGTCCCACCGCTTCGGATTTACCAGACCTTCTACCCCTTGGTGGTGCAGGCGGTGCATGCGCGTGTCGGAGTAGCTGTAGTAGTTCTGCGTGGGCAGTTCCTCAACTGATGCTCTGTAGACCCAAACCTCAAGCAGGCACCATTCACTCTCCAACACACCCCCTTATGCAATCTTTGACAGTGTTGACAGGCGAGAAGATGCGGGCTGGTCCTGAACCCCATCCACTGGAGGCTGCCCGATGGTGTGGGTGACCTCTCCTAGGGGTGAACTATGGCCCAGGCCCCGAGGTGACCACAGCCTGTGGGTGAGCTGAACTTTGTGCAGAGGACCCTTGAACTTCTTCCACGATGCAGAGCCGAACTAGACCGACCAGTCCCTCTTCATTGTCTCTCTCTTCTAGTCCACTCACTAATTCTCACTTTTTCAACCTTTATGGCAGCTTCCACTAACTTGGTAAATTCTGTGATTCCCAAGGCAGTGAGCTGGATCTTGATGTTGTCATTTAGTCCCTCTTCAAATCTCTTGCATCTTTCAGCTTCATTAGGGACTATCTCCCTTCCATATCGGCTTAATCGAACGAATTCTTTCTCATACTCAGCCACTGACAACTGTCTCTGCCTCAGGTTAATAAATTCTCTTCTTCTCTCTTCCAGATATACAGTACCCACATACTTCTTCTTGAATTCTGAAAGAAAGAAGTCCCAAGTTACAGCTTCTGGCTGCACTTCACTAGACACGGTGTCCCACCACTCATAGGCATCATCTTGCAGCAAAGAGATGGCAGCTTCCAGGTTTTGCTCTGGAGTGCAGTGAAGTTGTTTCAAGACTCTGCCCGTTCTGTTCAACCAATTCTCGGCTGCAACAGAGTCATCTTCTCTCTTGCCATAGAAATCCACTGCCCCAAATTTTCTTAACCTTTCCAGGTGTGACTTCTGCTGTGGAGCTGGTGGTGGTGGTGGTGGTCTTTGGCATTACCCGACCATCTGTCTAAGAAGTCGGCCATTTGTTGGAACATGGCACTGTGGAGGTGGCGAGCTCTGCTTGAGTGGCGGAGCAGATTCTCTCATGCCCCAGTCTCATTCTCTGCGGTGGAGCATGACTCTCCACTTCCTCCTCATTGCTCTCGAGATGAAGGATCCATATCCTATTCAAAATAAGAAAGATAAACGGATCTGCGTTAGTGTCACCTCGACTCTTACAAATGCAATGCATGGTATGGACTCAATCTAGGCCTGAAGCGCCTAAACCGTGCTCACGATACCACTAAATGTGACACCCCTTACCCGTATGCAGTATACGAGTAAGTAATGCCACAGTATACCGCACACTCTAATATTCCTCAATTAATTTAGACAATGCTTTTGCATATAATTTATGAAATACAATTTATTTAAACCATTTATCAAAAGTATCATTCATTTAAGGTTCCGAAAATTTTAAGGAAAATCCGGCGGAGTACCGGCTAAAAATGGAGAAAACCGTTCTTCGGAACCTGTTAAAAACACTTCCAATAAACAAATTCATTCATTCTCAACTTCAATATCATCACAAAACTCAATATCAAGATTTCAACAATTTTTCAGTTTCAGGTTTCAACAACCTTTTCATTTCTCAACATCCATTTCTCATATACAAGCAATAAATACATGCTCAAATCTTGCATTCATAGTCATAACTTTCATTATTTACATAAACATCAAAATATATTACATGAGTTCAAATACATATGAGAAAATACAAATCTGCTACAAAATATCAAAATGACAAAATGACACCTAGTGCCCTACCGATGCACTGCAGGTAGTGAGGTGACACGGACACTGAGCAGAACTGTCAGATGGACTCACCCAGTCTGTGGTCTACTGGGCTCACGGTCGGAATCTCCAGTACCTACGCGTGGCAAAAGCAACGCGCTAAGCAATAATGCTTAGTGGTGCAATAATATAATAGAAGAAAATAGCAAGAAAATAAATGTATATACAATGTGTATGCTTTCTTTGTTTGATCTTGGTATATTCATTAATTCATTAACTTTGTTCACTTTTATTCATTTGGTTGCCCCAAGTAACCTACACTGGACGACTGGACTGGATAACGGGTAAACTGGCGCTGGGTACCTAGTACCTCGGGCCGTCACACCATCGGTCACATATGCATCTCCCGGTGTGCAACAGAACAGCTAACAAGCTGTAAATAATATCAGGCACAAGGCCAAGTCTCAATGCAAAGTCAGAATGGCTAAAAGCCATGAAATCACAGAATGGCATTTTTGCCATGTGCAGTACTGCTAACTGAACCCTATTGGCATGCCAAACTATCCAAACCAATCTTGTTAGGTATACTAGGGCATTCGAAACTCTTAAATTTGTCAATTTGTGAATTTCAACTTTTTTTGTGTTACTATTCATCATTGGTCAACAAAAATGTTGACTTTTAGCATAAAAATGTGTACATCAACTTTGGCACTCCCAACATACCACATTTGGTGTTTAAAACTTGTTGGCATTAAGTGTTTTTGCAATTTCAAAGTGTAACCCACACTAGCAGAAAATTTCAGTTTTGGTGCCCTAACTTCACTGTTCCATTGGACACTGTTACTGTTGGAATTTGAAGAAATGTAAAACATGAAAGTTGTTCCTTATTTTGTCTAGTTGAATTTCCTTTTTTGAATCACTCCATTTGGAGTTTTGTAGCTCCAGATATGGCTCAAAAACCCAAGCTGCCCGGATATGCAGTCTGCAGAATTTTACCATATCTACAGTGCATGAACAGTGACTTGAGTCACTTGGTTGAATGGGTTCTGGCCATAATTTGGGGTAGGTTCCTTCATGAAAGTTGTTTGTCTATGTCTTAACTTGTTGCTGTAAAAATTTCAGACCAATTGACCAAATCTACAGTGACTTATGGCTAAATGAACAGTTACTGTTCATTTGGCAAATTCTGCAGAATTCAGTTTCAGGGTTCCGGATTGTGGCTGGGTTTTGACCCTTTTGCTTTGGTCTTTTGGGCATGCTTTCTTCAGAAAAAATGTGCCATTATAAGCCTAGTTTCATGTCCAAATGGCCAAACACCAATTGGACTACCACTGCCCAAGTTATGGCAGTGCAAAGGGACTGAAATTTCAGTCCCTATGCTGTCCATAGGGCAGTTTTCACCTTGAGTTTGCCATCCAATTTTTCAGTTCTAATTAGGGTCAACCTACCTAAAATGGTCATTAACTGACCATTAAAAAGTTCCCTAACCATTTCCTAAGCTAAGTCACAATTTCACCTACACAAACCCTAATGTCCAAACTCATTACTCATACACTTTGATTAACATACTTACTTAAGTCTCCATGCATATTAATATCATAACCATGATTTCCAACCATTCTAAGCTTATCAAACAATCAACCTCAATCTCCCATAGGGCTGCCTAAATTCTTTGGTAGAGCTACACATGGATTTGTTTCATTATTTCACAATTTTTCATTCATTACAAGCATAGATCATGGAACTAATGAGTTTTAAACTTCATATATGCACTAACCTTGATTAGGGCAGATTTTTCCCCACTCAAAACTTCACTTTCCTTCACTTTCTAGGCTGCCAAACACTTCCCTAAGATGAGTGGACAACTTTTAATGAAAGGGGTTTAGGGTTTATGGTGAAAAGAAGAGAGAAAGTGAGCTTTGGTTGAAAATCAATGGAAGTTTGGCTATGGGATTTGAGAGCTACGGGTGAGCATTTGTGAAGGTGAGGGCTGCTGGAAATTTTAGTGATTTTGGTCTTCATTTTGACTCTTTTAAGTGGTTTAAGAAGGCTTGTCAAATTTTGATTGGTTGGGGGTATGTTAATGACATCACATTATGTCAAAATTGGCTTTTATTTCATTTTCTTTCCTTTTCTTTTCTACCACATTTCAATTTAATTTTTAGCAATATTTATTCATATTTTGGGTCATAATAATTATTTACTTAACTGGACAAGTCGGCCAAAAATCACCTCTGAAGGCGAAATGACCAAAATGCCCTCCGTTTGGCTTAACGGGTCAAAATTGTCTGTACCGATTGAAAAATTTTTCTAGGTATTTTCTTGGCATTCTAATGCCATGGAAACCTTAATAACCCTTCTCTGGAGTCCCAAAAATTATTTTATAATTTTTCCCCCAGGTCTAGGGCTCCTCGTTGCGAGAACCGCAACTTCCCTCCGGTTACCCCTCGCTTGGGCACCGGCTCGTTTGACTTGGTTGTATTTTATTTCTAAAATTTTTACTAAATTTTTCTTATTAATATTTGAGTTAATTTTGGTTCCTGACTTTAGTTTAAATATTTTTCCGGACGTTCTAGCTGTCCGGACCGACACCGGTCACCGGAACAGTAGGATGTACGGAGTGGTTACCGGGAGGGTATTACAATGAGCCTAGTAAGTCACACACATACACTAGTTATCACTTATTTAAATATGATTTAATTAATTAATTAAAGAGTTTAATTAATTAATTAAATAGGTTTGGTTTGCAATTAGAATGCAAAGTCCCTAGCATGACTTGAAACCAAATCTAGATTATTGGATGTATAGTATAAGTTAAATTTATATTTAAAGTATTTAAATATGAATTTAATTAATGAGAAATTAATTAATAGAGATTAATTAATTAATTTATATTTGATATAAATTAATTAGAAGAAGAAAAATAATTATTTTGGGTTGAGAACTCAAAATTAAGACACATGGGTATTTTGGTCATTTCACAGTATAACACGTGGCACCATGAGATGGTGACACATGGGATTACACATAAGCTTGCCAAATATTTTTTAATCATGTAAGATGATTAAAATCAAGATTAAATATAGGTTTGACACTTGGCACAATGTGATTGGGTCACTTAAACCTAGAGCTAATCAAAGGGTGACATGTGGCAACGGTTTAATGTGTTAACCTAGCTATATAAGTGCTGTTATGAAAAAGAAAAATACAACCAGCAGCCATTCCTTTGTCACGCCATTTTGAGGCTCTCCATCTATTCTTCTTCATCTCTCATCAATTCAAAGAGATTAGCCATCAATCTCTTGAATTAAGAACACTAGAAATTGTTTCTAGTGTCCTGTTTACATCTCTAATATCTTAAAGGGCAGAACTTGAATTTCTAATTAATAGAAAAAGCTTTAGAAGCTGTTAAAGGGCTGCCATAGGTGTTCTTGGTGTGGACAAGCTAGAGGGACAACATCTGGTGTCCTGAAAATGAATCTCAAAGGCACTGACACGCTGCAGTGCATCAATAGGTTAGTGTAATCGTTCTTGATTTAATATAGGGTTCTAAAATTAATCTGATTAATTTAAAAATCTTAAATGGCAAATACAAATCCAAAAACATATTAAAAGAGTTTTAATATGTTGTTTATCATTGAAATCAAATAGATAAAAATAAATCTTGCATGATGCATGTGACCCTAGGTGAAAATTTTTGAATTCAGTGGTATAAACTTGTGTTTTTCGCGCTTCCGTTCCTTCAGAAAGGCACTAGACTAGCCAAAATAGAAAAAGAGATACCCAAACTAAGTAAAAAATAATAATAATAAAATATCGCAAAGTAAGTTAAAATGGAGAACTATATCTCAAAGCCAATAATATCATAAAGAATATTTTTTCTTGATGCAATATAGCCAACAAATTAAAAAAATGGTAAAACTTATCAAAACTACAACACAAGTTCTCAAGGCATTCATTTTAAGTTATAACTGTAATTTGCTTTAAACACCCTCACATATAGCTTATCACATACAACAAGTCTAAATATTAGAGCAACCTAGAATAATGCTTGCAATTCTTAGACAAACATAGCAAATCTGGAGCAAAAAGAGTAAAATAAGGAGCAATATGCTCCAAGCACAATGAATTAGAAGAAAATCATAGAGTAAAGTTCAATAAGCCATGAATTTTAGAGTCATGCTTATGATTAGAGTACTTCAAAATACAAAAACACTAAATTATAAAAGAAAAATATCACTACAGTAATTAAGTAAAAGAAAAACCCAAATTGGTGAAAGCAGCAATAAATAGAGAGGATATTTAAAGCATTTGATACACAAATTTTGAAAATATTAGGTGAACACAAGACAAACATCAACGAAGTTACTCAAAGTAGGATATGCTTTTTATAAGTTGTAGAAATAAAGACATAACCAAAACAATCCTAGGTTTCAAAACAAACATGCTATAAACTTATCACCAGTCACATTTCAAGGTATGTCCAATGTGAAGAATCTTAAAAGACTGTCTACCAAAGGCAATAGCAAATTAAAAAAAAAAAAAAAAAACTCAATCTCAAAGGGCAGTTAAATGGCCAAAAGCATGGGTTATAAACATCCTAGTCATATACAAAAAACAATATTATCAACAAAGTTTAAGAAGCAAGTTGAAATTATAAGCAATATTGTTGACAAAGTTTGAGAAACAATAGTTTAGCAAAGTACTAATCATAGAATAGGTAACAGTATAATAGAACAAAACAAAAAACAATGCAAAATCAAGATAGGACTTATGTAGTAACTCATATGAAAGTCATCACTAGAAAAATTTGAAACACAATTTATATATATATATATATATATATATATATATATATATATATATATATATATAGTGTAGATTAAAAGAATAAGAGAAGCAAAAAGGTATAATTAGCATGAAAAGGACAACATGCCTATATATGACAATCGAGCCATATTTTAGGACAAAGCCAACTAGCATGTTCAAAGAGATTAAACTTAACAAGTCCACAAAAAATTTAAATTTTGGAGTCTAAGCAATTTATAATAAACATAAAGGAAACTAAAGTTTAATAAAAAAAAAATGAATTTGTACGAAACATCAAATAGTATCAAGCAAAGATGTTCTCAAGCCAAATTTTACAAAAATAAGATCCAAGACTAACACCAAAGTATTGTATTAAAAAATATATAGAAAACGTGAAGGGAAGTACTTATCCAAAAAGAGGGAAAAACAAAAATTGAGCAATCCAAGGCCCAAGAGTGAAAGCATTGAAAAATTAGCATATGAAAACATAATCATGAGCATAAACCAAAATTAAAATAAGAAAATTTAAACAAGAGTTGTAAAAATTAAAGAGAGAGAAAGAATACCTGAATCGGGTGAGAGTAGGAAAACCCTTATTGAAAAATTGTAAATGCAACTTTGAGGAAAAGAAAAAAGACTTGAAGAGGAAATTAAGGACTAAAGAAGATTTTCAGTGAGAAATATTATGGATTTTAGAAGAGATTTTGGTAACGAATGAGAAAAACGAGAGAGATTTTGAAGAAGAGAGAGAGAGGCGTAAAGAGAGAATGGAAAAAAAATCAAAGAAAGGAAAAACATGGCCTGTTTTTAAAGAAAGTTTTAGCAGCTGGAAAAGAGATCTTAGGCTCCTGCTCTTGGTTTTACTTGAAAAAAGAAAAAAAGTTTTTAAGTTTCGGCTGCCTCTCTGTTTTATGTCTGAGAGTAAAAAAAAATATTAAATAACTTTGGTTGCCTAAACCATTAAATTTGGCAGCCAAAGTTCTTACTACTTGGTTTTTAAAAAAAAGTTTCAAGTCCAAAGTTCTTGTTACAAATCCCCTCTTTGTATAGTAAGAAAATTTTAAATACTAAAATTGATATAAAACATTAAAAAAATTATACTTTATTTTTTTAATTCACAACCTTAAAAAAAATATTCCAAGAAAATTTTATAAAATTTTACTCAAACATAAAAAACACCAAAAAGAACAAAGAGCAAGCATAACATATCAATACCAAAAATTCAGCTATTATAAACTTGCATTATAAAATTCCCATTATAAATATGGAATCATAAACGTAAAGAATTGTTTATGTTAAAATTAAACCTATCTTCACACAAAGATTTAGTAAAAATATTAGCAAGTTAGTTGTTTGTGTCGACATACTCAATACCAACATCACTGTTTAGCACATGATCACATATGAATTTATGTCTAATGTTTATATGCTTGGTTTTAGAATATTGAATGGCGTTCTTTGTTAAATGGATTGCACTTATATTATCATATTTTATAGGAATGTGATCAAGAGACACTTTAAAGTCTCTTAATTATTACTTAATCCAAAGAACTTGGCTACAATAAAGATCCGCCGCTACATATTTGGCTTCGATGGTTGAAAGTGTAATTGAGTTTTATTTCTTACTACATTAAGAAACTAAAGAGTGTCCTAGGAGTAGGCAAGTACCAGAGGTACTTTTTCTATCAAGGATGCTTCCAGCAGAGTCAGTATCTGAGTAGGAACACAAGTCAAATGATGCATTTTTAGGATACCATAGACCTAAATGTCATGTGCCACTCAAGTATTTAAGAATATACTTTACGGCATGCAAATGAGACTCCCTTTGGACATGATTGAAAACATGCACACAAGTACATGAAAAACATAATGAGATATAATAGATGACTAATCATACCTCTATAAAGCTTTTAATCAATCGACTTTCCTTTTTCATCCCTATTAAGCTTGGTGTTTGTGCTCATTGGAGTTCTACTTGGCTTACTATTACTTGGCTTGGTTGATAAAGGTGACATCCTTAGCTTGCTTGATTTAAAGCCTAAGGAAGAACTTAAGTTCTCCCATCATACTCATCTCAAACTCACTTTTCATGGTGTTAGAGAACTCTTCACACAAACACTCATTAGTAGCATGAAATATAATATCATTAACATATATTTGTACTACAATGACATCATGATCATAATTTTTGACAAAAAGAGTTACATCAACTTCGTAACACCCCTCACCCATCTATAGTATAGCCAAACAAAGTGTGCCACATTCGGTGCCCGTGAAGGAGCGGAAGCATGAAAAATATAAGTTTAGAACATTGAATTCAAAAATTTTCTTATAGGGTCTCATGTATCATGCAAGATTCAATATTTACCTAATTGATTTCAATGTTAAACAGCATATTAAAACACTTTTAATATGTTTTTGGATCTACATTTACCATTTAAGATTTTAGAATTAACATTTTAATTCATTAGAACCCTAGATTAATTCAAGAACATGTGCACTAACCTTTTGATGCACTATAGTTGTGTTTGGTACCTTTAGGATGCACTTAGGACACCAGATGTTGTCCCTCTAGCTTGTCCACACCAAGATCACCAATGGCAGCCCCTTAAATAGCTTCTCAAGCCTTTCCAAACAATTAGAAATTCAGGTTTTGCCTTTAAAGAGATTACAGATGTATATGGGACACTAGAAACGATTTCTAGCAATTTTAATTCAAGAGAATATTGGCAATTCTCTTTGAATTGATGAGAGATGAAGAAGAAGAGAGGGGAGAGCTTCTTTGGGTGGTGGCACATATGAAAGAATAGCAGCTTGTTATTTTGTTCTTTCATCCTTTCCCTTATATAGCTAGGTCATCACTTAAAACCCTTGCCACATGTCATCTTCTAATTAGTTCTTAGTTTAATTGACCTAATTACATTGTGCCAAGTGTCAAACTTAGATTTAATCTTGACTTTGATAATCTTACATGATTAAAAGATAAATGGCAAGCTTATGTGTAATGCTACATGTCACCATCTCATAGTGCCACATGTCACCTTGTGAAATGACCAAATTACTCTTATATCTTAATTTTGAGTTCTCAACCCAAAATAATTATTTCTCTTCTTCTAATCAATTTATATCAAATATAAATTAATTAATTAATTAATCTCTATTAATTAATTTCTCAAAATTAAATTCATGTTTAAACACTTTAAATATAAATTTAACTTATGCTATACATCCAATAACTCAGATTTGGTTTCAAGCCATGCTAGGGACTTTGCAATCTAATTGCAAACTAAACCTATTTAATTAATCAATTAAACTCTTTAACTAATTAATTAAATCATATTTAACTTGGTGATTACTTGCGTATGTGTATGACTCACTAGGCTCATCACTAATTGGCAATGAGATATGATATCAACTCTTAATATCATCAGAACTCTTTCTTACCATAAATGATTTCTCTAAATCATTTTATGCACCTCATAGACCATGGTTAACACCTAGCATAGCATGCCATGGTCACCTAATCAGTAATAAGGTTTACCTTAAATGAACCTATAATCATATGTTACCTTGCACTAGAATCTCTCTGTTACAAAATCTCAATTAGAGCTAGAGTCATTGTTTATGTCAAAACCTATTTGCTATGAATATTATGTTCTCTTTTAATTCCAGTTCTTGATTAAAAAGATTTTCTCATCAGAAACTCTTTTTTGATTAAATCTATCTGTCCTGACTAGGAACTTGAAACATCAAGAATAATTAAATGAACATAGAATTTTATCCCTATTTACTTAGGGTAACAGATTCCATCTTGATCAATACCTACCTCCATATATAACTAGTAGGAGCCAACACATGCCCATATACCCATACACAGTACAAGTATGAAAACAATATCAAACTCAAACCACCTATATACAAGATAACTGTGTTATCTCAGGTCTAAAGATTATATGGACTGATATGATTTATGATAATGTATTGACAAGAGTAAACTCCATATGCTTATTATAAATGTCACTGATTCGGCCTACTTATCATGCATAAGTGCCTATCATGTTTGTTATATGGCATGAGACTCACCATTCCATCTTATTTATATCTCATATAAATACATTAGGAACAAACATGAATAGAATCTTTTTGGATAAGTCATGTCCTGTGTGAAGTATCCTCGATTGTGAACCAATTTATGATACTTTGTACTAGAAATACTATCACTCATATTCTTAACAACTTAAGAATAGAATTTCTAACAAAATATCAATGGACCTTTTCTATTACACATAAATATATTATGTAAACGGAAAAGTGAAAATGCCTTTTATTAATAAAACATGTACAAGATACATACTAAATGATATAATCTAGGGCATACGACTAACAA
Organism: Hevea brasiliensis; assembly: GCF_030052815.1. NCBI lineage: Eukaryota > Viridiplantae > Streptophyta > Magnoliopsida > Malpighiales > Euphorbiaceae > Hevea > Hevea brasiliensis. The sequence continues at coordinate 18,419,408 of NC_079505.1, forward strand.
TCTCCCACTAGCACTAGAGCCATTCATTACAATATCTTAGACCCCTCTTCTCAATATGTCGTTCTAGCTGAGTTTGTGACATAGGCTTAGTAAATGGATCAGCTGGATTTTCAGCTGATGCTATTTTTTACATAGCTACATCACCTCGCCCAACTATTTCTCTGATAATGTGGTAAAGCCTTTCTATGTGTTCGGATTTTTGGTGAGACCAGGGTTCCTTAGCCTGCATGACTACTCCATTATTTTCACAGTAGAGTGGAACTATTGACTCAATGGAAGGAACTACTGCAAGTTCTGTCATAAACTTCTTTATCCAAATAGCTTCCTTTGCAGCATCTGATGCAGCAATATACTCAGCCTCGATAGTGGAATCTGCAGTCGTACTCTGTTTGGAACTCTTCCAACTGACTGCACCTCCATTACAAATGAACACATATCTAAAGGTAGACTTTCTATCATTGATATCTGAATGGAAATCATAATCAGTATAACCATCCAATTGTAAGTCACCACCTCCATATATTAAGAATAAATCTTTAGTTCTTCTCAAGTACTTAAAGATATTCTTGACAGCTATCCGGTGTTTCAAACCTGGATTGGATTGATACCTGCTAGTCAAACTAACAGCATATGCGATATCCAGCCTAGTACACAACATTGCATACATCAAACTTCCAATAGCCGAAGCATATGGAATCCTGGCCATTTTATCTCTTTCTTCAGGTGTCTTTGGAGACATCTCTTTAGAAAGGTGGATACCATGTCTCACTGGTAAGAATCCTCTCTTGGAATCAAGCATGTTAAACCTCTTTATCACCTTTTCCAAGTATAGACTTTAGGATAAACTAATTATTCTTTTCGCTCTATCTCTATAGATGCGAATCCTAAGAATATAGGTTGCCTCCCCTAAGTCTTTCATGGAGAATGTATTTGACAACCATACCTTTACAGTTGTCAACATACCTGTGTCATTACCTATCAATAGAATATCATCCACATATAAGACAAGGAAAGTGATAGCACTATCACTAACCTTCTTATATACACATGGTTCATCCTAATTTTTGATAAAATCAAATGACTTAATGGCTTCATCAAAATGGATGTTCCAACTCCTCGAAGCTTGTTTCAACTTATAAATGGATCGCTTTAGCTTGCATACCTTGGAACCATCTTGGGATTCAAAACCCCTAGGTTGTTCCATGAAAATGTTTTCTTCAATGTATCCATTGAGAAAAGCTGTTTTGACGTCCATCGGCCAAATCTCATAATCATAGTATGCAGTTATTGCTAATAGAATCCTAATTGATTTAAGTATAGCAATAGGCGAGAAAGTCTCCTCATAGTCGATTCCTTGCCTTTGGCTGTCACACCTTACTCCTCTATAAGGCATAACATGATCCTGTAGAATACCTAATGAACTACCCAACTTCACCTACCGACAACTCATTAAGTACCCTACAAGGGATTTTAAAACAATTTTCTTACTTTTTATAAGTGGTGAGCATTTTCTAATAGATATTAAAATCATTTATTCGAAGATTTAAAACTAGTAAAAATTTTTGTCCCATTTTATTTTTTCACAAATTTTATAAAAATTTCGACAGAGTGTCATTTGTATTTTGAGAAAATAGTTCTTCAAATACCTGTAAAAAGCACTTCCAATACTTTATCTCCACAACTTCTTCAAATTCACAATCATTTTCAGCATCATTTATCAATCTCCAAAAATTCAAATCCACAATTTCCAATATTCAACAATCATCAAAATACCATTAATGAATTTTATTCAATTTAAAACAAAATACTTCCATTCATATTTCATTAAAGATAAAATAATTTATATACATCATTACAAAAATTTATATTAAGAGAAATTCAAACTAAAATTTATTACAAACTTTATACAAACTACTCAAGACCAGTTTTATATGTCCATACCTTTACATACATTACATACATCAAAATAAATTTTCTGATCAGGTATAAAATATACGATAACTTCAAGCAGGTAGGTCCTCAATCCTCAACAGCTCAGTCTGCTGCTCCTCTAGTCTCTAAATCTGCGACAGTAATAACAGCCATCGCTGAGTACTAGGACTCAGTGGTGCACAACATACTAAAATAATCTTTATGCAGAATTTAAATCATATTTATTCAAAAATTGGACTGAACATGAGAATTAAATACAAAACATGAATTATGAGATTTTAATCCAAACAATTTCATTTCGAAGTATCAAAGCACATTTCATAAAACCCACAGTTATATCATGCCGTCCGAAACAAATATAATCTCAATAGCCAGAGGCTAAGGAGAAGTCACATCACAAGGCTAACTAGTTCAAATATATGGATATCCAATCAATTTCTTCTTCTACTGGCACACACCTCAACACTTTAGCCAGAGAAGGAATCAAAATTCGAAACTGATTACCCCCACTAGTCATACTAGTGAGGTGTTCAAATATATGGTCATGACACTGTGATTTCAAAACTTATCTTAACAATTTACTAAACATTTATGCAATCTCAAATATACACAAATAACTTTCAAAAATTTAAATCAAAAGCATCATAAATACTTTATCATAATAATGTCACAATTCAATATTTCAATTTATTCAAAACAATATGCAGAAGATAATTTACAGAAATTATGCGTTGTGCACAAACCTTATATGAGTCGCCTTTTGGCCTTGACTCGACAACTCGGGTTCTTTCTCGGTATTCTTTTCCACTAAAACACACAGTTTGATAGTGTTTCAGTATTATAACTTAGCATAAATTCAAAAATAAATTTAATTTCACTTTTACATAGCTCTAATATGCTAAACTTGACGTTCTTTAAAATTTGTATTTCGGGGTTACTATTCACTATACTATTCAAGTCAATTTGTTGACTTTCTAAGGCTTAATAGGTATGAGAATTCCAACTTCACCCACATGCCACATTTTGGTAACTAAATTTGTTGGTTTTGGTTGTTTACTCAAATTCTAAGTCTTTTAGGCAAAATTGCAAATTTTCAGTTTTGGTGTCTTAAGTTGCACTATTCCATTGGTCATTTTTCTATTAGAATTTGGCAAAACTTTCTTCATAGAAAATGTTCTCTATTGTCTTAACTTTATTCTCCTTTTTGAATCACTCCATTTGGAGTTTTGTAGCTCAAGTTATAGCCATTTGAATATTGGCTGCCGGATTGGACTTAACTCAGATTTCTGGGCACCAAACTGGTTCTGGCAGTTTTAGGTCACCAACTTTGGGTGGCCAAATGACTTGGTTAAGGGAATAATTTGGGTTTTTGTTCTCCATGAAAGTTTTAGGTCTATATCTCAGCTATTCACTGGTAAAATTTGAGATCATTTAGACCTATCTAGCTCATGTTATGGCCAAATGAACAAATACTATTCATTTAGTCATTTTTGTACAGGTCAGACTACATAAATCCTGATTTGGTCAATTTGTTCACTAGGTTTTAGTCACTTTTTGGGCATGATTCCTAAATGAAAAATGTTCCATTTTGTGTCTATTTTCATTCCCAATTGGTCTCATACTAATTGGACTTGTAAATTTTCAGTTTTGGTCCCTCAAAGGGACCTTGGTCCTGCTGCTTGCAGCATGGCCATTTTTAGTCCGAATTTAAACTCACTTCTAACACTTCCAACACATCTCAATTGGTCACAAATGACCATTTTTCATCTCAAACAAGGTCAAACACAACATTTGACCCATTCTCACATTTTTGGCTCTCAAACCCTAAGTGCCCAAAACCCTAACTCACTAAATTGTTGCATTTAACTAATTCAATGCTTATATACATGCTTCTTCAACCCAATCAAGCTCACATATACTTTTAAGTCCATCAAATTCATGCATACACACATCAAAACCCTAGTTGATCAAAATTCAACTTGGTCCCTCAACAAAAATTTTCTTTTCATTTAAGCATATTTCCAAGTTCATTCAATCATAAACACATGTATTAAACTCAAAATTCCAAAGTAAATAACTTACCCCAACATTGAAGTTTAATAACCCAATTTCTTCTTTCTTTTCTTTTTTCTTTCTTGCTCAATCTCCTCTTCTAGTTGTCAAAACAAGTTTTAATTAAGGGGCTTGCAATTTCTATGGCTAAAGTTTGATTTCTTCAAGGTCAAAAATGAGCTTTCATAGAGTATTTTGTGAAGGAGAGGGTGAGAGAGAGAGAGAGACGAAAATTGAGGAAGAAGATGATTTTTTTTTCTTTTCTTTATGCTTTTAGTCTTATGGAAGACCAAAAAAATCAAATTAAATAAATTTTTAATTATAGTATTTATGGCATCATGCATGATGTCATCTCTTTTCACTTTTTCAATTTTCTTTTTTTTTCTATTTATTTTTCCATTAGTTCTTTAATTTAATTTTCGATTCCAAAATTTTCTTTTCTCTAATTTTATTTGACAGTTAGGTCAGGAGTTAGCTCTCGGGGTCAATTGACCAAATTGCCCCTCGCCGGTTCGACCCTATTTGCAAATAATTTAATATTTCTTACGGCTGCCTGACCTAATTATTTGACTGGCTTAACAATTCTTTTTCGTGGTTTTCTCTTTTCTACTGTGTTCCTAATAGTCCTAAGGACAGCAGCGTCACATTTTATGATTCGAAATTTAAGTTTAAATCGATTTCGTAATCCTTCTCGAGAAGGTCAACCATCGCTGTGACTCTCGGCTCATTCAACTTCTTATGTTCTGTTTTTCTTATTTATACTTAACTAATTGACAATTACTAATTATTTGTGTTTATGGCTTCTCTAGTTGTCTTAAGTGTGGTTTTAATCCCTTTAATTGTCCAGACCGGCTCCGATCATCGGAACAGTGAAATATACTAGGCTATACAAATAGGGGTGTTACATTGGTGAAACCCTTTCGCTACTAGCCTTGCTTTATAGGTCTCTACCTTTCCATCAGAATTAATTTTCTTCTTGAAAACCCATTTGTTCCTTATAGGTACAATGCCTTTAGGTGGGTCAACAAGATCCCAAACTTGATTCTTATACATGGAATCAATCTCAGATTTCATAGCATCAATCCATTTTGAAGAGTCTATATCTGATATAGCTTCTTCATAGGTAAGTGGATCATCTCTATGATCTACTTCTTCATGAGTAGACAACTCTTGTTCTTCTTCATGAAGAAAACCATATCTCACTGGTGGTGAGAAATCCTGGTTGATCTGTGAGGAATTACAGCAGATGTTTCATCAATAGGTGTAGTTTGACTAGATGGATCTATATCCATCTGATCTATTGGTTGATCAGAATTCTCCAATTTCTAACTCTATTTGCCTTCCTTTGCCTCCTTCTTTAACAAACTATTGTTCAAAAAATGTGGCATCTCTACTTACCATAACCTTTTGTGATGTAGGCAAATAAAAATAATATCCAAAACTCTCTTTTAGATATCTAACAAATCGATCCTTTTCTGATCCGGTTTCCAATTTATCAGTGTTCAGCTTTTTGATATAAACTGGACGACCCCAAATCTTAATATGCTTAAGACTTGGTTTTCTTCCATGCCATATCATATAAGGTGTAGAAGATACTGATTTTGATAGAATCCTATTCAGAATATGCAAAGTTGATTCTAATGCAAATCCGCAAAAGGAGATTGGCATATCAGCATAGCTCATCATACTACGTACCATATCTAATAGGGTACGATTTCTCCTTTCAGATACACCATTCAGTTGTGGTGTTCCTAGAGGAGTCAGCTGGGAAACAATGCCATGCTTTTTCAAGTATTCATCAAATTCAGTACTCAAGTATTCACCTCCATAATCTGATCGAAGAGCTTTAATAATTTTTCCTATTTGATTTTCTACTTCAAATTTAAATTCTTTGAACTTTTCAAAGGATTCATGTTTATATTTCATCAAATACAAATACCCAAACCTTTATTTATCATCAGTAATGGTAATAAAATAATGAAAACCACCTCTAGCCATTTCTTTAAATGGACCACATACATCACTATGTATTAGCTCCAAAATATTTTCAGCTCTTAGCCCTTGTCCACCAAAGGGTGATCTAGTCATTTTACCCTGAAGGCAGGATTCACAAGTTGGAGTAGGTTCATAACCCAATGAGGATAGAATCCCCATTTTCTCTAGTTTTGCAATCTTATCTTCTGCAACATGACCTAAACTTAAGTGCCAAATATATTTTGAACTAGAGTTGATTTTCATCATGGCATTGCATTCATTTAGATCACTTGCATTCAATTTGTGTTTATCATTATTATCCAAATAATAAAGACCATCATGCATATAACCCGAGCCAACATATTTATTTTCAAAATAAATATTGTAAACATCATCTGTGAACTAAAATTCATAACCATCTCTAGTCAAACTAGATATCGAAATGATGTTCTTAAAAGCATCAGGTACATATAAGATATTATTCAAACACAAAACATGTCCAGACATATAAAAAGATTTAGATCATATGGCTAAAGCTTCAATGGTTGAGCCATCGCCAATCCGGAGTGTAACATCTCAAGAACGTAAGCTGCTACTATTTACTAGTTCCTGCATATCATAAGAAATATGAGAGCTGGCACCAGTATCTAAAACCCAAGCTGTAGATTAACTATGAGTATCATCAGAATCTAAATAACAAGATATGGACATACCTTTCGAAGGTGTATCCTTTTTATCCTTCAGAGAAGCAAAATACCCTGGGCAGTTCCTTTTCTAGTGCCCATCCTGCTGGCAGTGGAAACACTTTTCTTTGCCTCCATCAGCTTTAGTCTTCCCTTTCTGTTTAGCTATCTTCTTGGAAGGACCAAGAATTTGAGGTTTCTTTTTCTTATTGCCCTTCTTCTTGTTGGACTTTCCAGTAGAAGAAGATGCAATCAAAGCTACCTCTTTTCCTTTATTGCCCGGCATATTCTTTTGGGCAATAACCAGTATGTTGAGTAAACCAGCCAAGGTGCATTCTTGCTTAGTCATATGGAAATTTGTCATAAAATTCCCAAATGACTCAGGAAGGGACTGAAGGATCAAATCCGTTTGCAGTTGGAAATCCATGTTAAAGTCAAGATGTTCCAGCTGCTCAATCAGCCGAATCATCTTGTGGACATGATCCCCAACATTCTGTCCCTTAGACATCCTCATACGGAATAGCGGTCTAGATATCTCATACCTAGCATTCTTGTTGTGCTCACCATATAACTCATGTAGGTGAAGGAGGATCTCACTCGCACTTTGTATGTTCTCATGCTACTTATGTAACTCATTACTCATAGAAGCAAACATGTAACACTTAGCTCTCATATCATGCTCCTTCCACTTGTCTAAAGTTTCATGTTCCTCTTGAGAGGCCTATGGAGGTAAGGGACCAGGAACCTGTGAGTTTAGAACATATCCTATATGTTCAAGGTTTAGGACAAGTTTCAAATTTCTTAGCCAATCAGAAAGATTAGGTCCTATAAACCTATTGTAATCAAGTATGCTTGCAAGGATATTGGATGGTAGTGGTTGTGGTGTGCTCATTATTATCAGAAAATCAACTGCAGAAAATAACCAGATTAATTAGTAAATATATCATGTATTTAACCAAAATGATTATGGTATTTTAATCAAATTGGTCCTCCCACTAACTTAGCGAATCCTACACTTCCAAAGTAGAAAACGAAAATCCTAGTTGGATGGATTTCTAGTGGATGATTAAATTCTTATAATCTTATTGATCATCATCAGGCACATCCATTATTGGAATTATAATAAACTATAAGTGAACAACTCCTTGCCCATCACATCTCATGTGAGGTTCAATCCTTTATCTAGCCCCTAATGCTCAAAATCTCAGGCACATCCATCCTTGACTTATCTTGCATTAGTTAAGTTGATCCTATTGAGCCAGTAAACATGCAAATAATTTTAATGTCCTCAGGCACATCCATTATTGAGCACCAAAACATTTACATATTTACAACATCTCATGCTTAACAATTATTCTTAAGAAAATCTCTTAAATTAATTACATCATATGCAAGTATTTAAAATTTATTGAAATAATTGCCTCAATAGAGGACCCATGTTATAATTACTTTAATTATAGCATTTCCAACTTAATCATTTTTTTGAAAGATTTTGTGGTCAGCCTAATTACTATTATGGTCTCACTTTGTACATTATCCAATTAGCATGCATATATCATATACTTGCATACATTCCCATACATCTCATGCATTCATGGATAAACAATAAATATGGTATGATCATGGACTTTCTAAGGGATTCAATTCTGAGCCACCAAGAATTGAATCAGGGCATTCCTAGGTGCATTTCATTCATTCATATTACAAGAGTTACTGAAGGAGTGCATAATCAACACTTGATCTTGAATTCCTCCCACTAATCCCACCAATGCTCTTGACCTCCTTGATCTTCTTGCAATCCAATTACATAGTAATCCTTGGCATACCAAAGCGAATTTACAAGAATCAAATAAATGAAATTACAACCCAAAAAATATATTACAACCTTTATAATACATGCCACCAAAATAAATTAAAATAAATTAATTAATTTCAACCCAAAGAAACATAAAAGAAATAAATCCAATCACATTGGTCTTTTATTGTCCATGATCATCCATCATGCATATCATTATTTAACAATTAAATAAAATATACATACTTAAATTAAATTGAATATCTCATATTCAACTTAAAAATCTAGATTTAAATATGATTCAACATATTTAAAAATTCAGATTTGAATCAAAATTTAATTGTGTGATTAAAACTCCTAATTAAACACTTTAATTAGTCATGGGCCTAATTATGGGCCTTGAAACTAAGCCCACATTCAAGCCCAAAAGCCATGCGCATGGTTGAATGCACCAAACCATGCGTACCAATGGTGTTCATCATCATACCGCCACCTATTCTTTGCAACCAGCAATGAATCAATCATCTCATGATCAAATTACACAATTAAATCATATATTAAACAATCTAAATGGTAAATATATTGGCTCTGGTACCTATTGAAGGAGCGGAAGCATGAAAAATATAAGTTTAGAACATTGAATTCAAAAATTTTCTTCTAGGGTCTCATGCATCATGCAAGATTCATTATTTATCTAATTGATTTTAATGTTAAATAGCATATTAAAACACTTTTAATATATTTTTGGATCTACATTTGTCATTTAAGATTTTAAAATTAACAGATTAATTCATTAGAACCCTAGATTAATTCAAGAATATGTGCACTAACCTTTTGATGCACTGTAGTTGTGTTTGGTACCTTTGGGATGCACTTAGGACACCAGTTGTTGTCCCTCTAGCTTGTCCACACCAAGATCACCAATGGTAGCTCCTTGAATAGCTTCTCAAGCCTTTCCAAACAATTAGAAATTCAGGTTTTGCCTTTAGAGAGATTACAGATATATATGGGACACTAGAAACGATTTCTAGCAATTTTAATTCAAGAGAATGTTGGCAATTCTCTTTGAATTAATGAGAGATGAAGAAGAAGAGAGGGGAGAGCTTCTTTGGGTGGCAGCACATATGAAAGAATAGCAGCTTGTTATTTTGTTCTTTCATCCTTTCCCTTATATAGCCAGGTCATCACTTCAAACCCTCGCCACATATCATCTTCTGATTGGCTCTTAGTTTAATTAACCCAATCACATTGTGCCAAGTGTCAAACTTAGATTTAATCTTGACTTTGATCATCTTACATGATTAAAAGACAAATGGCAAGCTTATATGTAGTTTCATGTGTCACCATCTCATGGTGCCACATGTCACCCTGTGAAATGACTAAATTACCTTTGTGTCTTAATTTTGAGTTCTCAACCCAAAATAATTATTTCTCTTCTTCTAATCAATTTATATCAAATATAAATTAATTAATTAATCTCTATTAATTAATTTCTTATAATTAAATTCATATTTAAACACTTTAAATATAAATTTAACTTATACTATACATCAAATAACCTAGATTTGGTTTCAAGTCATGCTAGGAACTTTGCAATCTAATTGCAAACCAAACCTATTTAATTAATCAATTAAACTCTTTAACTAATTAATTAAATCACATTTAACTTGGTGATTACTTGTGTATGTGTGTGACTCACTAGGCTCATAACTAATTGGCAATGAGATATGATATCAACTCTTAATATCATCAGAATTCTTTCTTACCACTCTAAATCATTTTATGCACCTCATAGATCATGGTTAACACCTAGCATAGCATGCCATGGCCACCCAATCAGTAATAAGGTTTACTTTAAATGAACCTATAATTATATGTTACCATGCACTAGAATCTCTCTATTACAAAATTCCAATTCGAGCTGGAGTCATGGTTTATGTCAAACCCCATTTGCTATGAATATTATATTCTCTTTTAACTCCAGTTCTTAATTAAAAAGATTTTCTCATAAGAAACTCTTTTCTGATTAAATCTATCTGTCTTGGCCAAGAACTTAAAACATCAAGAACAATTAAATGAACATAGGATTTTATCCCTATTTACTTAGGGTAACAGATTCCATCTTGATCAACACCTACCTCCATATATAACTAGTAGGAGCCAACACGTGCTCATATACCCATACACAGTACAAGTATGAAAGCAGTATCAAACTCAAACCACCTATATATAAGATAACTGTGCTATCTCAGGTCTAAAGATTATATGCACTGATATGATTTATGAAAATGTATTGACAAGAGTAAATTCTATGTGCTTGTCATAAATGTCACTGGTTCGGCCTACTTATTATACATAAGTACCTATCATGTTTGTTATATGGCATGAGAGTCACCATTTCATCTTATTTATATCTCATATAAATACATTGGGAATAAACATGAATACAATCTTTCTAGATAAGTCATGTCCTATGTGAAGTATCCTCGATTGTGAACCAATTTATGATACTTTGTGCTAGAAATACTGTCACTCATATTATTAACAACTTAAGAATAGAATTTCTAATAAAATATCAATGGACCTTTTTTATTACACATAAATATATTATGTAAATGGAAAAGTAAAAATGCCTTTTATTAATAAAACATGTACAATATACATACTAAATGATTTGGTCTAGGGCATACTACTAACAACTGGAGCACCGTATCTTATCCTGTCGTATCCATTGTTAATTTTTAAACTTTGTAGAAATCATGTGGTAATATATATATATATATATATATATATATATATATATATATATTATCACAATTTATCTCTGTGAAAACTAGGGTAGAGCCTCCTCTGTTTTATTGGCATCTGGCGGGTTCCAATAGTTACTATTCAAAAACAATTTCATATCATATCTGTTCTATTCATCTTGTCATATAACATATCATATCATATATGTTCATTCAATTTTAAGAAGATAATATTTTTCATTCATTTATTCATATGAAAATTATACACAAAAGTTCATAAGCTTATTTTCCAGTATCAAAAATATCAATATAATTTATTACATCATCAACTATAATTACATGAACCAAAATACTAGTCTATACATGGGCCCTACCAAAATAAACACTACTGAGGTGAGCTCTGGACTGTAGCAAATCTGGACAACTGTAATAAGAGTACTACTATGGCAGCTGCTGCTATGACGGCTGTTGTGTCTGATCTCCAGTACCTACGTGAAAGAAAATCCAACGAGCTAAGCAAATTGCTTAGTGGTGCATAATCTTAAATAAATTCAACTAAATAATTATAAATACTAATTATGTGTAAACTTTTACAATTTTAGGTCATTTGCATATTTTACTGCACTTTGGGAATAAATTAATTAGTAGTATCTTTTCTGTGTATTTATTTCATTCTCTATCTTTTTAAACTCATGTCAGAGTCTTTAAAATCACATCAGTGTCTTTCATGTCATATTAGTGTATTTGTGCCCAGGTAACCTATAACAGACTGTAATACTAGATACATGGGAGTATACGGGTTAGACAGCCATATGTCTATCCTGTATACATCTGTCATGTCAAGCACAAGGCCAGTGAGCAGGCATAAAGCCAAAAATATAATTATGCACAATGACATCTGACACCATAATTCACTATCTTTGGTGGCAAATAAGGGTACCTATCAGAGCACTTGCAGGCGTTACATATCGTCGTCCATGCAAGCCTCTGGGCAAAGAGCCACGCTTCTCCATAGTTCATGCGTGAGAGTTCCCAGGAATTGTAAGCGTTACGTATCGCCGTCCCTATTTTGCTCTGATAACATTTTCATTTTATTATAATGGGAACATAAGTCCCAATTACATATTCATGTCATTTATAATGGGAACATGAGTCCCAAGTACATATTCATATAACTTATGTATTTATCACTCTCATTATTTTATATCATGTACTATATATATTTATAGTATTGTTATTTCATATACAATGGAAACATAGGTTTCAAGTGTATTTTCATATGACTTATGTGTTTAGCAAACCATTTAGGTAATTTACATTTTCATGTTACCTTATAGTGGGAAAGTGGGAAAAATGGGACCCACATGTAACACCCTTACATGCATAGTCCTGTGCAAATCACTGTTTCGGTGACCAGTGTCGGTCCGGACAATTAAGAGGATTAGAATCATATTTAAGTCACCTAGAAAAGCCCTGAATAAAAATTAGTAGTGATTATCAGAAGGTTAAATACAGATCAGAAAAATAGAACATAAAAGTTTAAATGAGCCGGGGTCACAACGATGGGTGACCGCACTGGGAAGTGACTGCGAGATCAATCAAAACCCTAATTTCGTACGGGGCATTGTGGCACCGCAATCCTAGGAAAAATGTGAAAATCACAGAAAAAGGTTAAGAAGTAGATCTAATAATTAGGTCAGGGTTCCAGAAGAAATATAGTATTATTAGTAAACCGGATCAGACCGACGAGGGGCAAATTGGTCAATTCAGCCCTAAAGGTGACTCATGACCTAACTGTCCAATAAAATCTGAGAAATAAAAATTTTGAAATATAGGTTTAAATTGAAGAAGTGTGGAAAAACAAAAGGAAAAGAAATGAAAAAGAAAATAAGGATTAATGACATCACAAAATGAAATAAGATATGACCTCATAAACATTTATCCATTTAATTGATTTTTGGCTAAGTCAAATAAGAGATAATTATGCATAAATAGAAATTAAAATAAAAACTAAACTTTGTCTTCTTCCCAAGGTGTGCCTTCCCTTCTTCTTCCTCTCTCCTCTCTCTCATTTTTCTTTTTTCTTCCTCCATTAAAGTTTGATTTCTGGCAAGGCTCCTGATAGACCCTTCTGGAATACGCCAAAGCTCCATGATTGTGAGGGCGTTTGATGGCACAAAGAGAGATGTGTTAAGAGACATTAATTTGACGCTTCAAATAGGGGCATGTACTTTCAATGTAACATTTCAGGTAATGAATATTGAACCAGCATACACTATGCTGTTGGGAAGGCCCTGGATCGATTCAGCAAATACAGTACCTTCAACTCTGCACTAGAGGATCAAATATGTCATGAACAGTAAAATCATTACGATAAGAGGAGAAAAAGATATACTAGTCACCAAGCCACAATCAGTCCCTTATGTGGAAACGATTGAACGATCTCTAAAAAGCTCATTTCAAGCTTTAAAGCTATAAGGAACTATTCTGGGAGACGGGGGAGCTGCAGCCATGGTTGCAAAAGTAATGCTGAAAAATGGTTGTGAAAAGGGCAAGGGATTGGGTGTCACCCTGCAAGGAATTATCGAACCTGTGTCAGCCGCTTAGAGGAATGGCCGCTTAGGATTGGCATATGATGAGGATGCTTTGACTGATAGAAGGTTCCGGATGAGAAGCCTACTCAGGGATCAGAGATTTGACAAACCTCTCGAAAGGAAGAAAGACATCCCGAAAATCTTAGACATTTTCACTAGACCAATTATTGAGAACTTGAAAGAAGAGGATGGAGAATCTCCCTCAGAATCATCTATAAATGTCCTGCACCTGGATTCTATGTCCGAATAATACTGATCTCACCAACCACAGAGGGACAAGAGCTTGACAATTGGGAAGCTAAAGATATCCCTATGCTTTATTTTGAGTAAAGTATATTTTGTTACCAACACTTAATTACTTTGTCCATGGTGTCAAGTGCAATTCTATAAATTGACCTCTTTTTATGATTAAGTAATTAACAAATTAATAGCGCATTTTCTCAAACTCTGTGCCAATATTTTCTTTTAAAAAGTTCATTGTAAAAATTTAATCTTTAATATAATCCATTTTCACTTCTCCAGGACCATTGACCAACCCCTCCATAATAATCCAATCAACTCCGAAATCCCTTATGTTAACTTTGAGAGTCCCATAATCGCCACTGATTCAAGTGATCCTGAAGAAGAACCTGTGAAAGAGTCGAGAGAAGTAGATGAACCCACTCTAGTACCCTATGGAGATGAAATGAATACTTTGAATTTGGAAACTGAGGAAAATAAAAGGAAACTTAGAATCATGAATAATGAAGAACTAGAAGACATGATCCAACTGCTAAAGGAATTCATCGACGTATTCGCTTAGGGCTATGATTACATGCCAGGACTGGATCCTCAGATAGTCACGCATAAGATTCCTTTGATCCCTATAAAAGTCCCAATTAAACAAAAATTAAGGAGAATGAACCCCAACACCTTGCTCAAAGTTAGGGATGAAGTTAAAAAGCAATATGATGGTGGATTCCTAGAAGTAGTGAAATACCCGGAATGGGTAGCTAACGTTGTCCCCATAATGAAGAAAGATGGCAGAGTGAGGGTATGCGTTAACTATAGGGATCTCAATAAGGCGAGCCTAAAAGATGATTTCCCTCTTCCAAATATAGATGTACTAGTAGATAATGCTATAAGATTAGGGAGATGCTCATGTATTGACGGAGCCTCAGGGTATAACCAGATTTTGATGGACAATGATGATAAAGAAAAGACCGCTTCCAGTGGGGAGTCTTTGTAACACCCCAAAGTTCGGTAGTGCGTTCTACTGCCCCGGTGACCAGTGCTATCCGGACGGCTAGGAAGCCTAGAACTACACTTCAATATGAATGAGGAGACACAAATAATGAAATACAAGAAAAGAAAATACAAGAAAAACAAAGGAAAAATCATAGCAAAGAAATGTAACCGAATAAGTGAGCCGGGAAACCTAGCGATGGGTGACCGCACCGGGAAGTCACGGCGTGGACCGTTGACTGGCCCTGGACTGCGGGGAACCCTGGAAAATATTTTTAGGACTTAAATAGAACCTTATTGAAGAATAAATATCATTAGAAAGATCAAAAAAAAATTAAATAATTAGTACAAAAAAAAGTGAGAAATCGAAAAACAGACAAAACCCGGTAATACCGAAAAATCAGGAATGCCACCTGAATAGGGGCATTATGGTCATTTGACATCCCGAAGTGTCTTTTGACCTAAATGTCCATTAAAAATAAATAATATTACACTTAGAAAATGAAATGAAAAATTAATTTGGTGGTACATAAAGTAAATAGCCAAAAATGGAGTGAAAAATGTGTAAATAACACATTTAAGCATTATTATATAATTAAATGAGTAAGTGGACCACTAAAGGATTAAATTAAACATAAAATGTGGCTGATGTAAGTCCACTATACCCATCAGAATGTTCATCTTCCTCATTTCATAAACATTGCCGAATTGAAGAAAATGGGAACCACCATGGCCATTTTTCATGCAAGCTCATCTAACCACTCATTTCACTTCTAATCACTTGAGTTCCTTCATCAAAAATGGTCTACACATCACAAGGAAGATATTGATACCAAATTTGAGAAGTTTGGTGAAGGTTTAGCAAGTTACAATCAAAGGTAAGTTTACATTTTTTAGAATTCCTTTGTTAAACTTTATTTTCATGTTATGGGTGTTAATTTTGTGAAGGAAATTTTAAAGTTTAAGTAGTTATTGAGATAGCCATTTTTGGACAGCCATGGGGTCACGCATTTAGTGATTTATTATGCATATAATTGATGAGAAATAATGTTGATCATGGTGAGTTAGTAACCTAGTGAATTACTTCATATTTATATGGTGATTTATGCACTTGGATGGGAATTGGTAAGTTGGACGGCACTTTGATGTTGAAGAAGGTTTGCGGCAGCTTGGGAACACTTGAGTAAATGTATATATTGAAGGAAGTGTAGGCAGAATATTGACCTAGAAGGATTGATGATATGTATGTAGATTGATATTGTAAAGTGTATGTAAAATTTGTAATGGTTAGGTGTGTATGTAATGGTACTTAGAAATTGTAAATGTGAATTATAATTGGTGTGTTGAGGGTAATGGTAATCTACCCAAAGTAATTTTGATGTAATGTAGAAAATGCTTTTGGTAATGTACCAAAACAGATTGGTAGGTAAGTAAACAAATTGCAAAGGTAAATGTGTGTTTGAAGTGGGGTGTGAAAGGCATATTGAGGGCAGTGTACATTTTAGCCTATAACCTTAAATGTGTAATCTCAATTGGTATGAGACCAATTTGAGGTGAAACTAGACACAAAATGTGCCAACTTTCATTGAGAAACCATACCAAAATTCTGCTTGCAAGGTGACCTAAGAAAATGACCAATTCGGATTAGGTGCAATTAGGACCTGAAAAATGACCAATTGGGCAGCAGTGAGTGTTTAGGCCATAACTCACTCAAAACAGGTCCAATTGACCTGAAATTTTAACCATGAATAGTTAAGACCCATACCTACAAGTCTTATGAAGACACCAAAGCCCAGAAATGACCATAAGCAAGTCAAACAACTTGCACAAGTTCGGGTCCAAAAACTGGCCGAACCAGAGTTGACCAAATTGACCTAAAATTGACCTAATTTGATACCAATTGACCAGCAATAGTGTAATGACCATAACTTGGTCTACTTAACTCGGATTGACCTAAAATTTTGCACCGCGGTCCATAAGACCTAGATCTACAAGTTTGTAGTTTCAACCGAGACCCGAAAATCGAGGGAACTAGATCGTCCGGCTAGGTCAAACCAGTGTCCCGGAATCCAACAATTTGCATTAAAATGCACTAAACAAGGAAATGACTTTGGTAAAACGTACCAAACCTAAAACCCTATCGAATGTGACATATTAACGACACTAAAACCTAATTTACCTAAAATGCAACGAGGGTCGGTATATTAGGTGATTAAGTGAATAATCGAGTTCAGTGCATTATTTACCAAACACCATCGATAGAGACAATTTAATTTGGTACTGAAACACTTCGAATTGTGTTTCTCAGTTAACAAGGACTCAAAGAAAAGGGAAAGAAATACTGAGTCAAGACCAGGAGACAGTCATCAGAGGTTTATGCACAACGGCTATTTCTTTTGAATTTTTCAATTGAAATAAATTATGACTACTTGTATATTATTGTTTTAAATTGTGGAAATGTGTTTGATGGACACTTATTGATTGAAAAACATTGTGAATGGTTTGAAACTGTGAAAAATTGTTTGAATGATATTGATGGATACTTATTGATTGAAAAGCACTGTAAATGGTTTTTGTGGAAATTGAAGTGAATTACGAATTGTGTTGCCATTTTGTGAATGAAATTATAACTTTGGAAATTTATTGGATTCTTACGGATCATTTGAATAAAATGTTTGGAATTGTTTTGACTCACAATTGGCATGACACTGATACTATGTTCCTCCTCCATTAATGGGGTGAGTGTGATTATTCCTCCCTCTTTGACTTATCAGTCTGGGGTGAGTATGATTATGTTCCTCCCTCTTTGACTTGTCAGTCAGAGGTGAGTGTGGATGAGTACTCATTAGATAGCTAGCTTCCTCCCTCATTGATTTCGATTATTAGGGTGAGTATGTCTTGTCGTGGTATACAACACGGCATATATGGAAAAAGTTGTGTCATGACCTAAATTGTGTTATTGATTGGCAACATTGTATTATTCAGTTATTTGATCGAATTGTGTTATTGATTGGCAACATTGTATTATTCAGTTATTTGATCGAATTGTGTTATTGATTTGCAAAACGATATTATTCAGTTATTTGACTAAATTGTGTTATTATGAATTTTGATGATTTGTGAATTGGAGTTTAAATTCCTTATGACATTCATTGTCTTGAATTTAACTATGGTTTTAAGTATCCACTATTGATATGATTTATGAATTGTGATTTAAAATTTGTATTTGGTTAATGTTGTGCACCACTGAGACATTGTCTCGTGATAGCTTTATTCTTTGTCGCAGTAGAGAGACGACAGTGGAGACTAGGTCATTAATACATGTGAGAGATTTTTGGGTATAGTGAGTATACCACATGTGGCATTTTGTACTATAATGTATATTCACTGTATGTATATTTTGTTCTTGGTTTTGAGCAGTTGTAAATTTAAGTTGTACAGTAAAGTTGTAAAATAATTATGAGTTATTTGGCTTGTAAAAATTGTGTTATATTTTTGTATCTTAGTCTTTGAAAATCACTGTGGATTTGACTTGAGAAATGTGTTGTGTTGATAAAAATGTTGGAGTTGAGATTTGAAAATATATTGAAGTGCTTTTTACAGGTTTTCTGAAGAACTGTTTTGTCCAAAATACAAATGGCACCTTGCCAAAATTTTTACAGATATTCCAAATAAATCAAATGAGTTAGTTGTTTCACTTCAGTTCACCAAAGTCTTTCACACCTGTAAATAGTGCTCACCACTGTAAAAGAAGTAAGAAAAGTTTTTAAAATCCCTTGTAGTGTATTTAATGGATTATCAGTAGACGGAGTTGGTAATTCATTAGGTATACTACGGGATCATGTTATGCCTTACAGAGGGGTAGGGTGTGACAGTCTTCTACTATCGGGTGATGCCCTTTGGGCTAAAGAATGCTTGGGCTACTTACCAACGTGCCATGGTCACATTATTTCATGACATGATGCATAAAGAAGTAGAAGTTTATGTGGATGACATGATCATTAAATTCAGGGGGACTAAAAACCATGTACAGGTATTAAGAAAAGTGTTCGAAAGGCTCAAAAAATATCAGCTGAAGTTGAACCCAGCTAAATGCATGTTTGGGGAAAAATTAGGAAAGCAGTTGGGATTTATAGTAAGTGAGAAGGGAATAGAGGTGGATCCAGACAAAATTCAAGCCATCCAAGAAATGCCCTCCCCAAAAATGGAAAGGGATATGCGTAGTTTCCTAGGAAAGTTGAACTATATCTCGAGATTCATCTCTAACCTCACCACCAAGGCTGAACCCATTTTCAAGTTACTTATAAAGAATAATACTGCCAAGTGGGACCAAGCTTATCAAGGGGCTTTCGAAAGCATTACTTATCAAATTCACCAGTACTGGTTCCTCCAGTGACGGGTAGGCCATTAATTCTATATATGACAGTTCAGCAGAACTCGATGGGTTGTGTTCTGGGACAGCATGATGATACCGGGAGGAAAGAAAGAGCTATTTACTATTTGAGCAAGAAATTCAATGACTGCGAGTCGAGATACTCATCCCTAGAAAAACCTATTGTGCATTGGCTTGGACAGCGAATTGGCTCAAACATTATATGTTTAATTATAAAACATGGCTCATCTCCAGGATGGATCTGATCAAATATGTATTTGAAAGCCTTTTCATACCTGGGAGATTAGCAAAATGGCGGGTCATACTTTCTCAGTACGATATAGTCTATATGATAAGAAAAGCAGTAAAAGGGAGTGTGATAGCTGACCTCCTGGCTGAGAACCCAATCAATGATTACGAAGCCTTGGATTTTGAATTCCCAGATGAATATATTAATGCAATGAGCAATGATGCTAAGGGTCCAAATGATGTATGGGAAATGTATTTTAATGGAGTGGTTAATTTAGCTGGTAATAGGATCGGAGCAGTGCTGGTTGCCTCAGATGGGAGACATTTCCCAATAGCTGTTGAGCTAAGGTTCGGCTGCACAAACAGCGTAGCAGAATATAAAGCCTACGTGAGCGGCTTACAGGCGGCCATCAAAATGAAGATAGAGAAATTAGAGGTGTATGGAGATTCAGCTTTGATCATTTACTGAGTCAAAGGGGAATGGCAAACTAAAGATCTGAAACTAATCCCGTATCAAAAATATCTCCTCAAACTAATCAAAGAATTTGAGGAGATCTCCTTCACTCACCTGAGTCAGGATAAAAACCAATTTGCTGATGCCTTAGCTACTCTAGCGGTGATGACTCAGATGGAGGAAGGGCAAATAACGCAGTTATTATTAATCAAAGCAAGAAGTGAGTTGGCATACTGCTTTATGATCGAAGAAGAAACAGATGGCAAACCCTGGTATCATGATGTCCAGGTTTACATCAAAAATAGGGAATATCCTCCTGGGGCAAGCAGAAACGAAAGGAGAATAATCAGAATATTAGCAATGGGATACTTCCCCAATGGATAAATCTTGTATAAGAGAAGCTCAATGGCAAATTGTTGAGGTGTGTAAATGCCAAAGAAGCAAGAAGAATTCTATCTGAAACCCATGAGGGGAACTGCACTACTCATAGCAATGGATATATGATGGCAAAGTAGATCTTAAGGCGGGGTTACTTCTGGACCACCTTGGAAAAACATTGCATTGAGTACTTCCGAAAGTGTCACAAATGCCAAGTTTATGCTAATTAGATAAATGTCCCAAGATTCCAAGATCTAGGGACAGCAAAATGGGCAGCACACTTTGTAGAAGGTCACTTGAAATGATGGCAATTGTGAAACTCCAAAGTTAACTAAGGGCATTTGTGAGATTTATCCTTGTACCCTTTTCCATAAAGTCCTACCTTCATACTTTTGATCGTAAAACCACAGTATAATTATCTTCTTACACAATGAATAAATTTGTGCATGTTTTATCCACTTTGGTTTATGCGCTATTAATTTGTTAAAAACTTTTTATATAAGGAGAATCGAAACACAAGTAACTTTATATACTTTACTTTGAGATTTACAGGAGGGCAAATAATCATCAGGCAACTAGTGCGTCTAAGAAGCGAAAACCTGTAAGGATGCTTCTAAAAAAAAAAAAACTAGGAGTGAAAACCCAAAAGGGCACTTTTAGTTAGGAATGGTAAAAAGTAAAAGCCAAAAAGGGATGCTGGAGAAAATCATGGGCCAAGCCTCGTAACTCGTCCTGGCCTTTCCATCAATTGTTTGTCTTCGAGATCTTGCTAAGTAAACTTTATTTGGAATAACACCATGCATCATATTTTCTTTGCGAGCATTTGAGGTATACACGCAAAATTTATTTACGATAGTTGCCTAAGTTAGATCCAAGATAATTTTAATTTTAAGCATTTAATTTCTTGTCATCAACCTCTAGGCTCAAGATCTAAGTTGATTTTAATTTTCAGCACTTAATTTCCTGTCATCAACCTTTAGGTTCAAGATCTAAGTTGATTTTAATTTTTAGCATTTAATTTCTTGTCATCAACCTTTGGGTTCAAGATCCAAGTTCATTTTAATTTTCAGCATTTAATTTCATGTCATTAACCTCTGGGTTCAAGACCCAAGTTTATTTTAATTTTCAGCATTTAATTTTCTGTCACCAACCTCTGGGTTCAAGATCTAAGTTAATTTTAATTTTCAGCATTTAATTTCTTGTCATCAACCTCTGGGTTCAAGACCCAAGTTGATTTTAATTTTCAACATTTAATTTCTTATCATCAACCTCTGGGTTCAAGATCCAAATTGATTTTAATTTTCAGCTTGTCATCAACCTCTGGGTTCAAGATCCAAGTTGATTTTAATTTTCAGCATTTAATTCCCTGTTTTCAACCTCTGGGTTCAAAATCCAAGTTGATTTTAATTTCCAACATTTAATTTCCCGTCATCAACCTCTGGGTTCAAGACCCAAGTTGATTTTAATTTTTAGCATTTAATTCTCTGTCATCAACCTTTGGGTTCAAGATCCAAGTTGATTTTAATTTTCAGCATTTAATTCCCTGTCTTCAGCCTCTGGGTTCAAGATCCAAGTTGATTTTAAATTTTAGTATTTAATTTCCTGTCATCAGCCTCTGGGTTCAAGATCCAAGTTGATTTTAACTTTCAGCATTTAATTTCTTGTTATCAACCTCTGGGTTTAAAATCCAAGTTGATTTTTAATGTTAAACACTTTAATTTCCTGTTATTTGAGATCTGAGCTGATTTCAATTTTCAACCTATGGATTCTAATATCCCAGCTGCCCAAAATATTGTTCTAAATCTTTACATGATTCCTATACAAGAGAATTTAATTCTCTTTAATAGAAATAATGTAAAGAGGGCAACTGTCGACACCATATTTTGGTTAACCCTCAAATGCAAGGTTCTTTTAAAAATTGAAACTTCATTATGTTGTCCATTCTCGATTGATGACCCAATCATAGGTATCTTTTCCGAACTCACCAATGGCCTGTCTTTGGAACATATTGATCTCACATTCAAGTTAGATTGCTTTCCGATCTCTTGGCCTTTATCCGATGTGTTTGAATCGATATTGGACCTTCAGACCATTCAATCTTGCATGCTTTTATTTTCCAATCTCTCTATGTTCGAATACCTCAAAATTCTGGATCTGCATATGGTATTATGATCAGGTATCTCGATTGAATTGTCCAAACGTTCTTCAAGCAGAGCTAAGGTTTTATCCGATCTCTAAATAATGATTCTGTCCTTAAAAAGCTCAAGTCATTTTCAAATCTTTACAATTCTATCAAATCACTCTTCCAATGTTTTAAAGTTTCATTCGATATTCAGTCACGGCTCTATCCGATCTCATGTTCACGTGTAATGTTTTTCTTATCTCTTGGAGTGACTTGGTGTTTTATGATTAACAACTGATCTCGGGTTTAATGTTCGACTGCATTCAATTGATTTAAGTACTGGGGCAATTTGGTTTGGATGTTTTCCGGTCTCATTAAGAAATTGAACATGAAAAAGGCTTAGATTCATTTCAAAATGAAAATATACAATTCATTCAGTAGGAACCTTCCCCCCTAACCTGCTCTCTGAGTACATTATCAGTTCTATCATTTTCTCTCTCTCTCTCAGCTCCTCCTCGCTCTCCTCTTCACCTCTGGGGATGAGATCCACCATCTAGGAGAAGTCTTCCTTAGGATAGTGCCTCACAAGGTCAGCCAGAAGATCACCATGAGCATTCACATAAGCACTAGCTTCTCTCGCCATGGCCTTTTCCTCTTTCACTTTGATCTCTTCGGTAAGGCGAGTGATGTCAGCAGATATGTAGGCCCAAGCATTTTCAAGTTCCCACTCCAGTTCAACTATCCTATCCTCATAAGACTTTGTTCGATCTTCAATTTGAGCAATGTGGTCCTAAGCAGATGAAAGTTGCGCTCTGGCTGAAGCTGCATCCTGGACCGCCTTCAGAATTTCCTATCTCAAGAGATGGGCCTTTTCTCTAATTATATGTTGGATCATAAGGCTCTCTACACTCAAGCTCATCGTCTAAGCCATGAGATTGTCAATGCTGTCCGGAACCAGTCTATTCTGATCTTCCTGAAAGTAGATGTTGGCACCCAGGACCTTAACCAAGCCAAGATTCCCCTGAACTGAGCGATTCTTTTCCAGCGAGTGGATGAGGACCTGAGCACCATGAGAGAGGGTCTTTACGGTTGGTTGGGAAGACCCTCCTTCTGCACTTGAAGAAATTGGCAGAGGTAGTGGTTCATCTTATCGAGGAGGGGAAGGCAATCTCTATCTCTGGA
Organism: Hevea brasiliensis; assembly: GCF_030052815.1. NCBI lineage: Eukaryota > Viridiplantae > Streptophyta > Magnoliopsida > Malpighiales > Euphorbiaceae > Hevea > Hevea brasiliensis. The sequence continues at coordinate 18,443,166 of NC_079505.1, forward strand.
GTTGGCTGTTCTGGAGGTCGGAACGAAGAGCTCGGTACTTCTACCGAGTCCCGCCTCAGCGTTTGGGATGCAGCAGTAACTTTCATTTCTCGCACTTTTCGGGCGACCTCCCTTTTTTGCTTGCGGCTCTCCTTCGCGCTCTCGCCTCCTACCATACCTGCACAGAGAACAAGTTAGTGAGATCACCAAAGTTAGGAGACTGAAGATTTAGGTTATACCGATCCTAGGTCCGACGTCAGAGAGCTGCTGCTCATAGTCCTCATGGGCGATCAATTGCATCAGCCACCACTTTTGTTCAGCCATAACCGCATCCAAACACGAATACTTATGAGTGGCCGCCTGATCCTTCAATTTTTTTACCATGGCATCCTCATCCTTGCTTAGGACGATCTTTTTTGGAATTGAAGGAATCAGATACTGCCAACTACGCGGGATACCTTCAAAGCCATTCGGGTCCTTACTCCTCAGTATGAAGAACCAATTTTTCCAATTCTTTAACAAAGAAGGGAGATCAGTGAAAAGCCCACAGTTTGGCTTAGCTTGGAAAAACCAATACTCGTCGTCCTCCCATCGAGCGAGCCTATGCAACTCAACAAAAACCTTTACTGTACGCTCGAGCTTTTTAGCTTAGCATAAACCTCTGAAAGCCAGCAGAGTCCTCTAGGAGTTTGAGTCACTTGGGCTACATAGACATGATGGAACTTCAGAATGGCTCTAAAGAATTCGTTCAGGGGAAACTGAAGCCCAGCCTTCAATTGTTCTTCATATACCATGATCATGTCATTTTCTTTAAAGAAATGATCGGCTCGGAGATCGCCATGACACCTGATAAGCTCGAAGGAGTCAGTTCAAAGGTTGGACTCTTGGCTAATGGACTGGAGATCGGTCTTCTTGAGAACCAATGGCAACTCGTCTACAAGTAAGTTGTCTTTCCCTGAAGAATATGCTTGTTTTGATTTAGTAGCCCAACCATGGGCTGGGACAAAGGTTATAGAAGGTTCGGGTCACTCGCTCAATCTGAGCACCTCAACTTTGTCTGATGTCCATGAGATATGAACGGAAGGAGGACTAGCAGCTCTTTGACTGTTGGTACCACTCATTTTCAGAGAACGAAAGTGAAACCAATCAGAAAAAGATCAAAACTCTTATCGGAGTATAAATCGGCGTCGAAAAACTCTAGAAAATAAGGGGGAGTGTCGAAGTCGCTAGGGGAAGGTCTGAAAATGACATAAGGGAACAAATGGCTAACCTCCTCCCTATTTATACCCGCCCAAGCATTAAATGCTCATGAAGTCCCAAGTGACGCATCGGTTCGCGGAATCGGGCCATTTCATTGACACGTCGAAGGAAGATTCCAGAAACATGGTAAAAGGTCAAATAAATCAGATCGGTTAATGAAGGTCGTCAGATCGAACAGGGTTCAGAACCAATGGATCGGCAAATGGTGATTCGTCTAGGGACCAAATCGGGCACATGTATCAGAGATCGGAATAATAACCAATACAATAATAAAACAAACATTCAAGTAAAATTTCATTTCATTTCTAAAAGATCATATTACATCATTTGGGAGATCTTTTAAGATCAGATTACATCATTTGGGCGATCTCTCAAAATTAACACTACATTCTATCTAACTTAGACAACTCCTGAGCCTAGAATGAGGGCCTATGTTAAAGCCTAGTCTTGTGGCTGAATCAAAAGATGTGTTTGATCAACTCAATCTCCAAATCTCAACACAATTTTCAAAATTTTGTTCACATCACAATTTGAATTAATTTCATGAATAACTCCTCGACATTTTATTTTTCAACAAAATATACTGATAACTTCAGTAACATGAGATTTCATATATTTACATTATCATATGATTTCATGAGTTTGTAATTACAATCAAGAACTAGTACAAAATGCAAAGTACAAAATACAACCCAAAATCCTAATATGCTACCAAGTGCACTGCAGATATGAGGTGACTCTGGACTCTGTGCAGATCTGACAATTCACCCGATCTCAGGTCTACTGGACCCCCTAGCTATGTCTCTAGTACCTGCACATGGCAAAAGCGACGTGCTAAGCAATTCTGCTTAGTGGTGACAATATAAAATAAAACAGCTAAAATAAAATGGATGTGCAGAATATATGCTGGCATTTTATACAAACTAAGTTCCTGGCAATTTTTGTAGTATTATTTTATTAAAATTTAGTAAGATTTATTTTGATTGCCCAAGTAACCTATACTAGTCGACTGGACTGAATAAACGGGTAAACTGGCACTGGGTACCAAGTAACTCGGGCCATCACACCATCGGTCACATTGTGTTTCTCAGTGTACAACAGAACAGCTAATAAGCTGTAATAAACATTGGGAACAAGGCCAAGTGTCACACTGATATCAGAATGGCTAAAAGCCATAAAATCACAGAACGGCATAATGCCATGTGCAGCACTGCTAACTGAACCCTATTGGCATGCCAACCTATCCAAACCAATCATTCTAGGCATACTAGGGCATTTTACACAGTTAATGATTCAATTATTTATTTTTATAATGTAGAGGTAACAATTCAATTGACTAATTTCACCCAAATGTTGACTTTTTAATTTATAATAAGTTTGTTGAATCTAAGTTCACCAAGATACCACATTTTGGTTTACAAAAGTGTTGGCATTAGTTGCCAAACAATACTTAAAACCAATGGAGAATAATTCAAAAATTTTAGTTTTGAGTGCTAGAGTTCACTGTTCCATTAGGCCATTCTACAGTGAGAATTTGGCCAAATATTCTTCATCAAAATTTTTCCTTATTGTGTCTAGTTACATTTCTTTTTTTGAATCGCTTCATTTGGAGTTTTGTATCTCAAGTTATGGCCTAAAAACCATAGCTGGCCGGATTGTAATTTTTCCATAATTTCTGGGCAGAATCAATTCTGCAGTTTTTGTACACTAACTACAGATTAGTTTTTGAATATGTTATGGTCAAAATTTAGGTTTTTTTTCTTCATCAAAGTTGTAGGTCTATGTCTCATATTTCTACTAGAAAATTTCAGGTCAATTGAACTTTTCTACACTGAGTTATGACCATTTGAATAAACACTGTTCATTTGGTCATTTTCCAGGGGTAGCATGTTGGTCAACCAGATTAGGGTAGTTTTTAGGTCAACATAGTTTGGTTTTTTGAGCAGGATTTCTTCAACAAAGTTGTGCCATTATGTATCTAGTTTCATGTCTAATTAGCCTTGCACCAATTGAACCTACAAAACTCCAGTTATAGCTACCCAAACCTGCTAGACCCACACCCAATCTTGCAGGTCATTAAGGGCAGCATGTCTAACTTCAATTCTCATGGAACAAATCACTTCATTTCTTAATCACAAATAACCAAATGGTCACTAATTGACCATTAAAACTTTCTTTCATTAATACATGAACAAAGTCTCAAGTTTGTGTCCAAACCCTAACTCTACCATACTAAATTTTACATTAACTTACACTTCATTATCCTACTCAAGAGATTAATGTTAAGGGCAGCCATAATACCATTTTAGTTCTAAGAAATCTTCAAAGCCCTACCAAGTCCAAGGCTGCCGAAAATTTGAGGGAGGTATACACATGATTTTTATTCAAGTTTCTTGTAAATATCCACTTAATTCCACTCTCTCAACATGAATTGAAAGAGAAAGAACAAGTTTGGTCACTAACCTTGAATGGAATCAATTCCAAGCTTGTAAAAGCTCCTCCTTTCTACTTCTTTTTGCTGTCTTTAGCTTGCCCAAGGTGTATGGATAATTTTTTGTGAAGACAAAGATGAGTTTTATGGTGAAAAACTTAAGGAAATCAAGTTGGAATGAATGAAAATGGTGGAGAGCTTTAGGAAGGGATTTCGGCCACCATGGATGGAAGAAGAAGATGAAGTGATTTTTGGCTTTCTTTATCCCTTATAATGAGTTTATTAAATTTTCATTGGTGGGAGAGTTTTTAATGAGGTTATGCTTATGTCATTATTTGACTTTTATTTCATATTTTTTTTTCTTTTGTTTTATTTTTCTTTCTTACTCCTTTTACTTATTTTTAATAAATTTTTCATCAATATTAATTCATATTTTATGTCATAAATCTCACTTACTTAAATGGGCAAGTTGGTCAAAAATCATCTCTGAAGACAAAATGATGAAAATGCCCTCCGTTTGGCTTAATGAGCTAAAATTGTGTGTACCGATTGATTAAATTTTCCCTGTATTTTTTTAGCAATTTATTGTCATTGAGACCCCAATAATCCTTCTCTGAGATCTCAAAAATTATTTTATGAAGTTTTCCTCGGGTCTAGGGTTACTAACGGCCTTCGCCGTCACTTCTCATTAGGTTCACTCATCATTGGGGCTACGGCTCATTTAACCTTTGTGCTTTTCATTTCTAAAAATTTTCCTTAAATTTTCTTATCATTATTTGGTTTATTTATAACTCCTCACTCTAGTCTAATTATAATTTCAAATATTCTAGCTATCCAGAATAACATTGGTCACCAGAATAGTAGAACGTACGGACTAGCTAAAGTGAGGATGTTACAGTAAAAGTACTGACCCGGTAGCGTTTAGTCCAAATAAATGAAAATAATAGGAAAACAAGCGTGACTCGAGTAGGCATAGAAAAGTCAGAATAGGCTGAAGGGGTCGAGATGAGAAAATAAGTTACAAGATCGGGTCCTGGAGTGAGCCTAGAAGATAAGATAGTGGATTGGGAATCGAGACAAAGTTCGAACCTTGGATAGGCGACCCAAAAGGGATGGAGTCTAAAACCAAAGAGTTCGGGTAAAGCAATCACGCAGAAGATTGGCAAAGAGTTCGGCTCAAAGTTCGCCATCCAGTTACAAAATTCCATAGTCCAGGAAAAGCCTTTCAAAGGGGCTTCTGTGCCTTCGGTAATTCTTTCCAATATGAAAGGGATTGGGACAGAACCCTTACTCGAATCCCCAGGTTAAAATTCTAATAAAACACCATTCTTATAAACATGGGAGATCGAGAAAGAGATCTCATCCGAGTTATCAGTGAGCTTTAACAAAATATATTAAGAGATCGGGAGAGAGTTCTTACCCGAGTTCTCAGCTTAAATTTTCAACATACATTAAGAGATCAGAAGAGAGTTCTTACCTAAGTTCTCAGCTTAAATTTTCAACAAAATATATTAAGGGATCGGAAGAGAGTTCTTATCCAAGTTCTCAACTTAAACTTTTAACAAGACATATTAAGAGATCGGGGGAGAGTTCTTACCCGACTTCTCAGCTTGAACTCTAACAAAATATATCGAGAGATCAAGAGAGAGTCCTTTCCTGAATTCTTAACTAAAATTCTAATAAAATGTTTCAGAGTGGGAGAAAGTTCTTCCTCTAATCCTAATGCTTTTATTACAAAACTCTCTGTATGCTCTAAACAACGGGTCTACGGGAGAGTTCTTCCAAAGTATCCCGAATATTATGTTGAGGCCCGATGGAGGGTCCTCCCCAAGGCCCTCATACTTATGAGGCAAAATTCCCCCCTAAAAATATCATGACTTCAGTATTCATATTAATCCTCGAAATACCCATTATACAGCACCTATTCACTAAAGGGTCAACTCATGTACTCGTTTTCTTGAGCAACCCGTAGTAGTGAAATATTAAACATTCCTTTTATCCATTACAAAGGATTTACATCATCATTCTACTCCCCCCAAATTATCAATTTCAATTTATAAAGAGCATATCATTAAATCTGCTTACCCTTGTTGAGGGACGAGGTGGGGTGCCTAACACCTTCCCTACCCGTATATGGACTCCGAACCTAGAATCTCTGTTTTCAAAGTGGTTCTTAATTTATCTTTACAGATGGTTTTCTTTAATTTCCCTTAAAATTAAAGTGGCGACTCTTCACTTTTTCCACTTTGGTGAGAATCATCCGGCGACCGTAAAGTCCTTGCGACAATATATATGTTGTAACATTTTAATTTCTATTTCCTAGTGGAAATACAATATCCAAACTTATTTTCACCTAATGCATATATTCATAAATTTCATTAATATGATTCATAATTTATCAGTTATATCATCTATTTATCATTTACAATTTCTTATCTAATTTATCACACCATTTCACATATACCTAGGTTCAACATTTTCATTTATAGTAATTTATAAATCACATTTCAAATTATATTAACAATGTCTCTTAAGTTTTATTTGTGATGAGAATACAAATTCCATCTACCTATGCATATAATTTAAGTATACATTAAATTATTTAGGTAGGTTACCATTAGCAATTTAGGTTTTGGTAGTTACTATTTACCTTACTAGTCAAATATAAATGTTGACTTTTTTATACTTAATGGATATGTTAATTCTAATTGCACTAAGATTCCGCATTTTGGGATTAACACTTGTTGGCGTCAATTGCCAATCTCAATTCAAGGCTTATTACATGTTATTTCAAATTTTCAGATTTCATGGCCAATATTTACTGTTCCATTGGACATTTCTACAATAGAAATTTGGCTAGACTCTCTTTATCAAAGTTGTTCCTTATTGTGTCTTCTTTAATTCCCTTTTTTAATCACTCCATTTGGAGTTTTGTAGCTCAAGTTATACTAATTTCTTTAAGGCTGGCCGGATTGACTCTTACCCCAAATTTTCAGGGCATAAATGGCTATGGCAGCTCTAATACCCTGAATTTGGCTAGCATTTCGGATGGGTTATGGTCAGAATTTAGGTTTGTATTCTTCATGAAAGTTGTTATAAATTGTCTATGCTTTCCATTGATATAAAATTTAGGTCAATTGGACATTTCTACACTGAGTTATGACCATTTGCATAATTACTGTTCATTTGGTCATTTTCCAGGACAGCTATGTGTTACCCAGATTGAGGCAAAAATGTTGCATTATGTATCTAATTTCACCTCCAATTGGCCTTACACCAATTGTAGCTACATAACTCAACTTATTACTACCCAAAGCCACTGGATTCAAGGTCCAAAATTTCTAGCAAAATGGCAGCCTACCCAATCCATAATTTAATCTCACAACCAATGCCAATTTAAGGTCAAACAACTTCAAATAGTCACTAATTGACCTTAATAATTTCAATTCATTAACAATTTAACAAAACCCCCCAAATTTTCACTAAAACCCTAACTTCAAATTTTTAATTCATGGCATACACACACCAAACTCATACCAGTCACTTTATCCATTATCTATACTCATCAATAACATAAATTAACCACTTAATTTCAACAAAAACCAACAATTCTCAAACTTTCTCATGGCTGCCAAAATTTAGAGGTTCCATTTACTCATGGTTTTCTTTTAATATCATGTAATTTCTACTTGATTTAGAATGCTTCCAAAGATTAAAGAAGGAAGAGAACTTGTTTAGTGCACTAACCTTGAATTGGCTACTTTTTGGGCTTATTACAACTTCAATTTTTCTTCAAATTTCTGTTGCCTAAAGCTTCCTCAAGGTGCAAGGTTAATTTTTTGTGAAGAAAGCTAGGGTTTTTGTGGTAGAATTACAAGGGATATAAAGCTTTCAGAAGGCTTTAATAGTGGAAGGGTTTAGGGAGTTTCAGCTAGCCTTAGTTGAAGAAGAAGATAACTGATTTTATTTGTTTTTTTATCCTCTTTTCATTTTTTTTAAGTGTGCTTGTTGTATTTTGTATTGGTTGGGAATTTTAATTGTATCATCATGGCATCATGCTTATGTCATAAATGTCTTTTTATTTGATTTTTCTTTCTTCTTTCTTTAACTCATTTCTAATTAAATTTTTACCGATATTTATTCATATTTTAGAATATTAGTCTCACTCACTTAAATGAACAAGTTGATCAAAAATTGTCTCTGAAGGTGAAATGACCAAAATGCCCTCCGTTTAGCTTAACAGACTAAAATTATCTGTACCGATCTAGAAAATTCTTTGAGCATTTTATTGGCATTCTATTGCCATCGAAGCCTCAATAACTCTTCACTGGAGTCTCAAAAATTATTTCACAGAGTTCTCCACGGGTATAGGGTCGCTAACTGTCTTCACAATAACTTCCCGTTAGGTCACCCATTGGTGGAGCTACGGCTCATTTAACTTTGTTGTATTCTATTTCTTAAATTTTTCCTAATTTTTTTTTTTATTATTTAGGTTATTTATGACTCCTCACTTTAGTCTAAATATAGTTCTAGACATTCTGGCTATCCCGACTGACATTAGTCACCGAAACAGTAGAATATACGAACTAGCTAAAGTGAGGATGTCACAATTCTAGTAATTTAAAAGTTTTTTCTTTGGCTCAATTAAATAAAAAATTAATGACTATATGTTTTAATTTCTTAAAAGATTAATTTTTATTGACCTAACAAAATTGAAAAATTAGCAGTCCACACTTTTAAAATTTTTCTTGAAGTAATAAAAGAATATTTTAAAAAGATTCAAATTGTGAGTTAAATATATAAAATACTTAGGTCTAAATGAAACATTCATCTAATATTTTCTTCCAAACTTGGTTTCTTGATTCAGTTGGCCCACGAAGATTGCATACAGATATAGTGTAACGAAAAGGGAAACATAATGTATTAACTGTAGGTAAGAATTTTCATATCACAGGAAAAAAATTAAATTGATATTTTTGGGGTTCTTTAAAATTATGTTTTGAATATCTATTTTGAATATGTTGTGTTAAATCTTTTAGAAACTTGGTAATATTATTTATTAAAATTTTTTACAGCCCTCTAAGCTTTTTTCATCTTCTGGTTTGAATAGGGTTGATTATTGTTCTTTGAATCCTAGGTCTATTATTTTTTTTCCCCTTCTACTGATTAGAATTGGCTTTGATTTGGGTATCATTGCATTGCTTCATGCTTATATCTAGGTATTTTTTCATATTAATATATAAGCCAAGAATCTTATTGCAATCTTTGTGGTGGTTGATTTCTCTTTCCCTCTCTCTCTCTCTCTCTCTCTCTCTCTCTCTCTCTCTCTCTCTCTTTCACACACACACACACACCACACGCACACACAAATATAAAAGATTATTGGGCTTTCAATTTCTTTCATTATGATTTATTTACTCTGTTTTTAAAATGTTTTAGAAGCCCCAGTAACTAAAAAAGCATAGTGTATGTTGCTCTGTTATTTGTCCCTCAATTGAGAGGTTTTGGTCTTCTTCTACTGTCCATGCTTCTATTCCAGCCTTTTTTTTTATTGCATTTATACCTAATTTTGCCATACGCATGTCTTTTTAGTCACCTTCTTCTAGCTAATTTTCCTTGGGCAATAATTTATTGAAAAATGAGAGAGTTTGGAGTCTATCAATTTGCTTACCAAAAGAAAAGTCTATGTGGCTCATGAACTGAGAAAATAAGTTATGCCCATATATAAGATGCGAATTTATATGATATACACTTATTTGCATATAATATTTTTTAGTTTAGGACAGAATTTGAATTCAAAAGTAGTGCTCATATTAAATATAACAAGAAACATGGCATGGCATTGCATTATGCAATTTGAGGACAAGAAATAAAAATTAGTGATCAAAGAATAGGCAATGTGAGAGACACATTACCCATTACCCATTATGACAGACACAAAACATTACAGTGATTTGTTCAATTCTTTGTGGGTATAATCACACTTCTTCTAACAAATTTTTGTGCTCCATCATAATTTCTTTAATGTTCTTAAAAGTTGTTGACCCTTATTTTGTGATGAGTATGTGCATTGAGGCTGAGGAAAACTCGATGATGAAAAATTATATGACTGTAAGATGTAATTGAAGGCATGGAGCTGAATTATTAATTCCATGACATAATCTTAAAAAAAAATAAAATAATAATATGCTTTTTTGAAAATTAATTTAATTAAATTTAAATAAAATTTTGTTTTGTTTAAATTTGATATAGTTAGTTCTTAAATATACCTAATTAAGTTTAATTGGGCCGCATAGGCCTAAGAAAACCTTGTTAGATATTTTAAATAAAACACATTTAATTTATTTTCTGAAAATTAAAATAAGAAAATATCTTTTTCTCTCTCCCTATCCTATACAAACTCTCTTTCCCACATGGCTTCACTCTCTTCCTTACTCTTTATTGGTATTGCCCCTTTCCCTCTCTTTCTATTAGTTGAAACACCTCACCCATATCCTAGTCTCACTCAAATTCTCCAATCCTAATTTTTTAAGTTATCTGAACCTTATCACCCAGGAACTCCAAACCCTACTACACCTCTTTTCTTAAACCTTATAAATACCTAATGAGGTAGAGAGAAAAAAAGAAGATGGGGGAGAAATATTAAGAAAATTCAGAGCTATTTAGAGATATTTTAGAGCTATAGGAAATTTAGAGATATTTAAAATTCTTTTAGTTCTTTCTTGTTTTTTTTCTTTTCTTCAAGAAGATTTTCATGCAAGATTTCTTGAAGGTTGGTTTTTGTTATTTTCTTTCAAGATCTATGCCACGTAATATTTAATTTTATGTTCTTTATCTTTTAATTTATCTTGCATGTTCATGTGGATCATGTAATCATATTTAATTTGAGGGGATACATAACTCTGTACATATTTAGTTTTCTGTATCTCATATTTTTATTATTGTTTATTATTTTCTAAATCTATAAAAATTTTAGTAAAATTATAGTCATATTCTTCACGAAATTTTATTAATTTTAGGCTCAAGAATTACTGGAAAAGCTTTTGTATTTTCCAAGTTATGGCTATTTGAATTTAGGATTTATGCAAAATCCAATTTGTAGCATACCCGATTTGTGAAGCTCATATCTCCCTTGTTTATTAATATTTTTATGCGAATATGGTGTCTAAAATTAATTTTAGAATCTTATGAATCTTTTCCAATTGGTTTCGCATTCATATCTATTGAGGTTGCTGAGTTATGAATTTTGCAAAAAAATAGTATGATTCTGTCACTTAAAAAAATTATGATTTGTGTGGACCACTTGGCTAGGGTTTTGTTTGATCTATAAATTTTATGATCTTGTATGATGCTTTAGCTATCTTTTATAATTGTTTCATGATTTTTAGGCATGTATAACTATTTTTTAAAAATCAGATTTCTTGCTACCATCAATCTTCCAGAATTTGAAAATTGTATGTTTATGCATATTCTTGTATTTTCTTAGGTTCCAATTGATATTTGATCTATTTTTCTGTGTTTTTTTTTAATTCAAGAAGTATTATGAAGTGTTTGGAATATGTTAGAAGACATGGACCCTTAGGTAGTTGTAACTAATAAGGAATCTTAAACCTTTAGGAGACTAGAGTTAGAACCCAATGGGAATTGTTATGAGTATTTTCTTCTTTTCTTATTTTCTTTACTTCCTTTATTTTCTTTAAGTTTTCTTTATTTTTTTATTATAAATAAAATTGGTAAGTAGCCCTAAGGTAAGCACCAAAAAGGGCATTTACGTAGAGCTAAATGGGAGTAAGCCAGGGATATCATTGCCATATTAGAAGAGAATGCCCTTTTTTAAGGGTAGCTTACCCTAATGGCAACTGTAATTATCAACAAGTAAGTAGCCCTAAATTCCTAAAGTAATTGTTGGCATGAAAATATAGTAATAATAGGATTTTTATTTGGTAAATTAAAATTAACTTTGTTTTTAATTTAACTGACTTTTTGCAAGTAATTAATTTAAATAAATACTTGGTAAATTAAAACTAATCTTGTTTGTAAATTAAACTAACCTTGGCATGTAAAATAAATTTAATTTAATACTAGGTAATTGTAAAATAAATTTTCATGTTAGAAATCTTTATTAGGTTGTGATTGTTTGGGCCTTATGTGATATTAGAACAAATTACACATGTACATAATTAATTTAGTTTAATTATCCTTAGGGTAACTTGGTAAAAATTTAATTAATTAGGTTAAATAAAAACTTAGGTTTATTTGAAATTAAATTTGTTTATAAATTAAATTCTCAATAATAAATTAATTTTACTCATCTGGTAAATATCATTTAAATAATTAGCAACACCATAGATAGGAATTACTTGTGTATGAAAATTATTTGTAAACAATAGCCCTTTTATGAATTACTTGCCTGTGTAGGATTTTAATTACATTTTTAGGATAAAGTTTAATAGAGGAATAATAAATAAGACTTTTAAAAATATTAGTAGAGGACTAGGACTCGAATTAACGAGGTTAAACCAGGCGTAAGGGGTGCCTAACACCTTCCCCTTATGTACCCACTATCCCGAACCTAGACATTAGGCTATGATAATGACGGTTGTGGAAACTCTGCAAGGAGTAAGTTGCCATCCATGACCCTTAGAAGAAATACTGAATATGTCCCAGTTATTAACCGGGATGCGACTCCTATCTATCTAAGCCTTCGTGGCATAAATCTTTAGTACCGTGATAGTGTTATGGGAAGACGGTACTTACCAGTGGTTTAATTATATTAGGATTATACGGAGTGCATGTCTAGGAAATACTGTCTAAGGAGGTGGTACTTTAGTGAGACCATTGTGACTCAATCATCTTTCCTGGGCATTACCTGGTGCATTTTATATAATTCTAGTGGATGATATTTTGTCTCCTTACTACGACCCCCCATCTTACAATTTGGCGACTCCACTGGGGACTAAATTGATAGGTACTCCAACATGTTTCTATTAGTCTAATATTATTCCTTTATTAAACTTTTTGCATTCCACTACACTATCACACGGATCACCCTTACCCTTTTCAGCCCCGCTTGTACTAGCCAAGGAGATCATAGTTTCACTCGAGCTATGACGAATTAGTGAATGCTAGCACCCCATGCCCATACCTTCGAGTATATAAACGAGCCACAGCTTCGGTCGTTGTGCTTAAGGGACAAGCTCTCGCATGGGTGATCCTTTTCCTACTCAATGAAGCCCATGAGCTATAGATTTCAGCCCTAGGTACCCCATAGATTTTTGTTATACTGGATTTATAACCTTACTGTTCAAGCCATAAGTTCTAGTGGTAGTTGAGATGAACCTAGGCCTATGCATAAACCCAATGTATGTATAGGCCCAAGTCCATTTTCAAAACCCGAGTTAAGAAAGAGGATGCTTACTTATGGTTAAACTTTAATGATATAAATCCTTTGTTTACGAGGGAAGGATCGTCCTGGACCACCCCTTTTTAGTGTGTCCAGTGTATCATAGCCAAGGATAGAATTCTTTTTTCCTACCCTACACATGAGAGTTAGAGGTATAAGGGGGCGAAGATTTAGTTCTAGAGATATTCTTTTTGGTTTTTTATAACATCCTCACTTTAGCTAATCAGTACATTCTGCTGTTCCGGTGACCAATGTCAGTCCAGGAACTAGAATATTTGGAATTATAATTAGACTAGAGTGAGAAGTTCTAAATAAACCAAAAAATGATAAGAAAAATTAAAGAAACTTTTTAGAAATGAAATGCACTAATGTTAAATAAGCCGTAGCCCCAATGATGAGTGACCCTAACGGGAAGTGACAGCAAAGGCCGTTAGTAACCCTAGACCCGGGAAAAACTTCATGAAATAATTTTTGGGATCTCAAAGAAGGATTATTGGGGTTTCAATGACAATAAAATGCTAAGAAAACATAAGGAAAATTTAATCAATCGGTACACACAATTTTAGCTCGTTAAGCCAAACGGAGGGCATTTTGGTCATTAATTTTTGACCAACTTGTCCAATTAAGTATATAAATTATATGATATCAAATATGAATAAACATTGCTAAAAATGAAATTAAAAGTGAGTAGTAAAAAGAAGAAAAGAAATAAAGATAATATTGATTTATTAGGTAAGATGAGGTCATTAAAAACCTTTGGCCAATCAAAATGCAATAAAATCATTATAATACATCAAAAAGGAAAAGAAGAAGTAAAAAAAATATGGAACAAATCAGCAGCCATCTTCCTCCTCTCCAAGCCGCACCATATTCCTCTCTCTCAGCTCCTTTTTTTTTTGTTTACCAAGCTTCATTTCCTTAGTTTTCTTACAACCAAACCCTAAGTTTCCAACACAAAACCATAATATTTCATCTTAGTAAAGCTTTTGGGAGCAAAAAGAAGTAAAAAGGAAGAGCTTTTATAAGCTTGGAATTGACTCCATTCAAGGTTAGTGACCAAACTCTTTCTTTCTCTTTAAATTCATGTTGAGGGAGTGGAATTAAGTGCAAATTCACAAGAAAATTGAATAAACATCATATGTATACCTTCCCCAAAATTTTGGCAGCCTTGAACTTGGTAGGGTTTTAAAGATTTCTTTGAATTAAAATGATATCATAGCTGCCCTTAACACTAATCTCTTGATTAGGATAATGAAGTGTAAGTTAATGCATAATTTGAAATGGTAGAGTTAGGATTTGGGCACAAATTTGAGACCTTGTTCATGTATTGGTAAAACAAAGTTTTAATGGTCAATTACTGACCCTTTGGGCATGTGTGATTAAGAATGAAGTGATTTTTTCCATGGGAATTGAAGTTAGGTATGCTACCCTTGGTGACCTGCAGGACTGAGAGTGAGTCTAGCAGGTTTGGGAAGCTATAACTAGAGTTGTGCAGGTTCAATTAGTGCAGAGCCAATTGGACATGAAATTAGGTGCATAATGGCATAACTTTGGTGAAGAAACCCTGCCCAGAAAACCAAACCAAGTTGACTTAAAAACTACCTTAATCCGGGTGACCAACATGTTGTACCTGGAAAATGACCAAATGCACAGTGTTTGTTAAATGGTCATAGCTCAATGTAGAAAAGTCCAATTGACCTGAAATTTATATTAATGAAAAGTTTAGACAATTTAGAACAACTTTCATGAAGAACACCAAATTAAATTCTGACCATAACCCATCTTAATTGCTAACCAAAGTCAGGGTATCAAAACTACCAGAACCATTTCTGCCCATAAATTCTAGGTAGATACCAATCTGGCCAGTCCTAAAGAAAGTAGCATAACTTGAGCTAGAAAACTCCAAATGGAGTGATTTGAAAAGTGAAATGTAACTAGATACAATAAGGAACAACTTTGATGAAGAATATTTGGCCAAATTCTTACTGTAGAATGGCCTAATGGAATAATGAACTCTAGCACTCAAAACTGAAATTTCTTATTTATTCTCCATTGGTTTTAAGTATTGTTTGGCAACTAATGCCAATACTTTTGTAAACCAAAATGTGGTATCTTGGTGAACTTAGGTTCAACAAATCTATTATAAATTAAAAAGTCAACCTTTGAATGAAAATAGTTAAGTGAATAGTGACCTCTACATTACAAAAAAAAAAATAATTGAATCATTAACTGCATAAAATGCCCTAGTATGCGTAGAATGATTGGTTTGGATAGGTTGGCATGCCAATAGGGTTCTGTTAGCAGTACTGCATATGGCTTCATGCCATTCTGTGTTTTATGGCCGTACATACCATTCTGTGATATAATAGCCTTCGGCTATTTTGATTGAGTTTACTATACTTGGGTTTTATCCCTAATAATTATTACAGCTTATTAGCTATTCAGATGCACACCGAGAGACATAATGTGACCGATGGTGTGATGGCCCGAGGTACTTGGTACCCAGTGCCAGTTTACCCATTTATCCAGTCTAGTCGACTGGTATAGGTTACTTGGGCAATCGAAATAAATCTTACCAAATTTTAATCAAATAATACTATAATAATTGCCAGGAACTTAGTCTACATAAAATGTCAGCATACATTCTGCACATCCATTTTATTTTTGCTATGTTATTTTATATTGTTACCACTAAATAGAATTGCTTAGCGCGTCGCTTTTGCCACACGCAGTCTCGGAGGCATAGTGGGAGTCCAAAGATACCTCGATCGGGTGATTAGTCGATCTGCAGATGTCTAGAGTCACCTCATCTGCAGGTGCACTTGGTAGGATATTAGGATTTTGGGT
>NC_079505.1:18933981-19029336 GCF_030052815.1 Hevea brasiliensis
TTATTTAAGTTATGTTTATTCCTTTGTAAATAAAGGTAAAATGTGAAAAAAAATACATTCATTTTTGTTATTAATTATTTTAAATAATAAAATATAAAAAAATTTCTTATATTTGAATTAAATTTTTTTGATAGAATTGAATTGGGTGCTAATGTTATATATATATATATATATATATATATAAAGATTTAAATTAATTATAGTTCAGTAAATTTTTCTTTCTTTTTTTTAAATTTTATAATACATATTGTAGTAAAAAAATATATTAAAATTTAAAAAGAAAATTGTATATTTTGTTTAAAAAATAAAATTATATCTCAATAATATATATAATAAAAACTATTGATTTCGGTAATCAGATGAGTAATCTGTTTTATTTTCTATTAAATTAGGCCTTTTAACTAAAATGGCTATACGTGGAGGATTAGGAGACATGGGTGTTTTTGTCTTTCTACAAATTAAGATTAAATAATTCTACATGTGTAATAAGGAAAGAGGTTCTTCTTTGTCCCCTTTGGAGCCCACCACACCATTTAATAAATTTTTAATATTTCTGATGACTATGGAAATTTTGACTAGACTCATTTGACAATGTGAAAGGAAAAAAGGAAATTAAGGAACTACGGAAAGCAACCAATGACATATCCATTTCTTCTATGAGTTTCTTTAGCTATTAAGGTTCCAGGAAGGATGCTTTCATTTCTTTTGCTTTCTGATAATGAAATTTAGCTTCTAATAATAATTAAAATTATTTTTTTGTAATGACTAGAACTTTTAATTTTATACAAATTCTTTTTTTTTTTCAAAGTGTCAAAATGATAACTATATTTATATATTTATTTATAACTGTATAGAATCACTTATGTTGCATATCAAAAATAAAATTTAAATGGTGACCCTTATTTTTTGTAGATTAGACCCAATCAATGGAAAGAGCCCTATGAAGCATTCCAAGGCTTAAGAGATTATGAAGAATCCATGTGACAAATGCCATAGCAACCGTAAAACTATAAATACAAATAAACAATAATTAAATCTTAATTTTAAATTAATTGAGTCGATTAGATATCAAATCGGCATCAATATTCAAAATTTGTAAATCCTTTTATACAATAAAATTATTGAGATTAACAAATCTAATAAGTTATGAAGACATCTCAAAATCTATAAACAGCTAATGTGGAATAAGAGTTTCAAGAATAATTTGTTCTAATAATTACTTATTAATTGTTGCAACCAGCAGGCTCAATATTAGTTTCTGTATTCTATAATTTTCTGTTGCCGCAGAATTGAAACAAAATCTATTTGAGAGTTATTATAAGAGAAAGTTGTACATGTCATATGTCTGTCACCAATTGTGATTCCATTGAACTAAATAAAAAAAGGAAAAAAAAAAAAAAAACAAAGCAAGCCCAAAAATAAACAATAGCAGTAGCTCCCAGTCAAGCTGCAGAACCAGAGATCCAAAGCTAAGATTCAAGAGCAAATAAACTCTTTACAAGCAGCTTTGCTAATTACCCTGCTACAATCCAAGACCCAAGATATCTGAACTGACAGCGAGAGAGCTTCTAAGTTACAACAAGAAGCTCAACATTGTTGATTTCATGGACAGTGCAGGGCAAGAAAAGATACAAGGAAATTAATCACCAATTTGGTCAGACTTAGTAGTAAGCAATATGAGCAAAGTCATTTGAATAATATTAATGAGTAAGCAATAATTAAGACAAAGCAATATTTAACAGACGAAGAAGATTGATGATTTTGTTCTTGCATTATGCTATTTTCCCCACCTCTAGTCAACCTCGACCTTAGTGCTTGAAATGCACTTCCTGAAAGCCTCTTCAACTCATCAAATGCTTGGAGCAGCAAATGGTAGAGATCTTGATATGAGTTCTCAGCCACCCATTTAAACATGCAGGTCCTAAGCCTAAAAGAAACCATCTGAAAATTGGGACTAAGATCAACACCATTTGATTTACAAGCTTTGAGTATGGATTCCATAGCCAATGCTAAACTCAAACACATCCTGGGAATGAGATGGGTATTTTGATGTGATGAGAGAGACGAGTATTTGTATTATTTCTACGACTCAGATACTGTAATAAAATGTTTCAAAATTGGACTTAACGCTGTTAAAAAAATTTTAATAAAAATTCTCCCCCTCTCCTTATCTCTTCCTCTACAAAGAACACGTGAATTAAAACCTTGATAAGTGCATAATTTATTAATTTTACTCCCATCACATTTAGTGTTTTTAGTGTGTTTTTATGTTTAATTTAGTTGGTTAAAATATATTTATCATTTAGACATATTTTTAGATAGTTGTGGAATAATTGTGTTAAATGGAGAAATTTTCAGCATTTAACCTTTGCTGTATTTTTTAGGTGTTTCTAAAGTTGCGGGTCTCCAAATTGAGTGCTGTTTAATCCATTGAAAAGCTAAGATAGAGCACTTCAAATGACAAATAGGGACCAAAGCCAAATCAGTCTCCAAAGTTGACAAAATGAGCTATGGATCTATTGCAAAAGCCTAGACTTGATGTGTAACGAACAGTTTCGGTATTTATTTTGTATTTGGAGTTTCAGATGTCCAAATGAAGCAAGCCCTAGCCCAATTGAACCTCAAGAGCCACCTCTACAACTTCTATGAAGGGCTGGACGCGAGATGAGGCCATTTTAATAGTAAAAAACGGCAATACAGTTGTCACTATGGGCTGGACCATCTGTCTGAACCAGTCCCGATTTTTGGGCCATAACTTGGGCTGTAGACCTCGAATTTGGGAAAATGAGTACCCGTTGGAAAGCTAAGAAATAGGGCTACAACTTTCTTGAAGAGGGCAGAGGCAGATTTGGAAAGAAAGTCGCTAAAAATCGGCCTTGATTCCAAAGAAGTGAGTGCAAACTGAAAATCTGTCTTTTGAATTTCAAAACATTTCCTAGTTTGGTTCCTATCTTTGGGGTTAGGTTTTTTACTATAAATACGTCTTTGGGCAGCAGCTAAGAGCATCCTAATTTAGACCTTCGTTCTCCATAGAGCACCTTCGTTCTCTATTCTTTCTTTTTACCTTTCTTCTTTATCTTTCTTTATTTTTTCTGTAAGCCATGAACATAAGTGGCTAAGTTTTTAATTTAGTTCAAGGGATTCAAGTTCTTACGTATGATTTGTGAGACTAGGTTCTCAATTTAATTTATGTCTTTTTGAATATCTATTGTTTTCTGATTTAATTGTTTTTGATCTGTTGAATGATTTGCTAAAAAGGCCTATTAGTTAATTGTTTGATTTGATCAATTGCTAGTTCATCTTCATAATCTGTAATTGTTGTGTAAGATTGAACATGAGTAGCAATTAAGTTTTATTTATTATGATCCAAATTTTCGATAATAACCTAAGGAAACAATAGGGTGGATTAAATGATTTATGCTTCATAAATTGTTGTTCAGCTTAACTACTTCCTTTTCTTAAAACAGTTATTAATTTGATGAGGATTGCTTAATACCAACTCAGTTAATAATTAGAGTCAATAAGAGTGCTGGGCTCGAATTAATGAGTATAGGGAAGTCAGGGGTTTACCTCGCTGTTTGGTAAATCTACGTTAAGTATTCAATAAGATATAATTGTATTTCTTTTGTCTATGATCAAATCAATGCATTGGAATGCGAATTACCTTGTACTGAAGTTTGTTTAATTGGAGAGTTTCTTATTTTTAAATCTTAATTTTGGATTTTTGATTTCTTCTTTGGATTGTGAATTAACCCCCCCAACCTTTGTTTCTTTTTTTTTTTCCATTACACAAGCGCATGAAATTTAATAATTCAGTCTCTAGGGTTCGACCTGGATTCACCACTTACTGCAGAAAATATTTCATACTTGGTGATTTCAGTTAATTTAATTTCTGGTGGATTCGACACCCATCAAACCTCTCTTTGCTTCAAAAATTACAAATGAGAGAGAGAGATTTAACAATGCAATGAACAAATATTGTAACATGCTCAATCATGAAATACATAAATTTCAAAATTTCAATGAACACCCTTTCCAAATTCTACAATTATGTATTATTTCTATAACTTAGATACATTAATATGGTCTAAACTATCACATTTAAACCTTTAAAATTATTGCTAAAATCAAGTTTACTAGAATGATATACTTAACTAGACAATTGATTTGGTGGCTCACTCCTGTCTACCAAATAGCCATTGGATTGCATCTTCAACTAGCTCTTTTAAGTGTTCCAAATCTACGCCTACTAATAGATATAAGTTTTGACATGGGTTGCGTGCTACTCTTATAACCAAGTAGAGCCATAAGCTCAGAAGTAACAGACCATAGATGAGAAAATGAATCAAAGCAAATTGCACAATTGCCATATAACCCAATAAGAGACGAATATTTCTAGCACATATTTTGTAATTTGAGTTTGGATGGGTTTGGAGTTCATGTTCAATTGCCATTGCTATTGCATAGTTGATTAGAGTAACCACCAACATCTTCATTTGCCAAGAGAGCTGTTCTTCGAGGGAAAACAATATTTGAAGGATAGATAACATTTCATTATGCGTCCTGTTTTATATTTATATAGAAAAGAAGAGAGAGGAGGAGGTTATTAAAAATAGTTAGTTCAAAGAGTAAATATGACACATTCAGCATCAAGGTTCAAGCATCACAAGGCATAGATTTACAGCAATGGTATAAACAAAAAAGAAAATAATAATGTATTTTGCTAAATGCCAAAAATGCAATATCATCAATTACAAACCTAGCAAATTAATAAGCCCTTTAAGTAGCACAGATTTAAACATAAAAGATTTTTTTGTTTAGGCTAATAAGAGAGAGGAACTCCCAAAAATCGCAAAGGAGAATTGTTAACCTCTCTACCACCTGTGACTTCCCTATGCAAAAGGAGAATTGTTGCTGATACTAGGGCCATATAAACTCCCAAAATCATAGAGTAGAGCTTCAGCTAATGAGAAGAGAAAGGACAAGCAGATGAGAAGAGAGTGGTGGTCGATGGAAAGGATATTGAGAGCTACATAAATAAAAATAAATAAATAAAATAGAGGAAAGAATTAAAGAAATCTAGAGATGGGGAAGAAATCGAAAGGGATTAAAGTGCTTGTTGGAGACAAGAGAATAGGAAGGAGGTTGGAGGGAATATATCCATAATCGGCTCACATTAGAAGCTCCTGACCACTAAGTCATGTAAAGCCTGGGTAATTTTTATAGTCGGTCATTAAACTTAGCCCTGTGCTCCACTTTTATCCCTTAATTTTAATTTGTTACCAAAAGATCTCTAAATTTTAATTTTATTTACAAAAAATCCTTTAACCTGCAATAGTAGGTTTTCATATTAAAAAACTTCTTTAAACTACAGTGTGATATCTATCAATATAGTTTCAGCACTTTCTGGTGAAGGGCCAATCTTTTTTTTTTTTTTTTTCCTGAAAATAGATCATTGTGGTAGCATTGATATTTTTTTAATAAGTCCAAATGGTAGTTGAAATGGCCAATGTTTTTTTGAGTGTGAGAGAAAAAAGGGTAAAAAGATAATTCCATTATTTTTTAACCTGGAAATTTGCTATAGTAGATTAGAGGGATTTTTGTGAAACAAAATCAAACTTCAGGGATTTTTTAGTAACAAATTGAGATTAAGGGACGAAAGTAAAACATAGAATAAAGTTCAGTGATAGACTATAAAAATTACTCCATAAAGCCTTGTATGCTTTTAACATATGTAATTTTATATATTGTGGTTTGGTCGATATTCAAAAATCGAACCATACCAAATAAATTAAAAATTATAAAAATTTAAACTGGATCTAATTTTTAAAATAATTTGGTTCATCAGTTTATTCAATGTAAACCAAATATTGTTCACCCCATAAATGTGTTATGTTACTGCCTAGCCTAGCTTGATTAAGACATGTTACTTATCTTGCAGAGTTCAGTTCGAATCCCTACTCCTCTAACCTATCTATTAAGAAAAAAAGTTATGTTACCTATTTAAAAATATTTTATTATATAAGTATGGTGATATGACAAATTTCAGTTACGCTTGAATC
This sequence comes from Hevea brasiliensis, assembly GCF_030052815.1. Classification (NCBI taxonomy): domain Eukaryota; kingdom Viridiplantae; phylum Streptophyta; class Magnoliopsida; order Malpighiales; family Euphorbiaceae; genus Hevea; species Hevea brasiliensis. The sequence goes on from NC_079505.1 coordinate 18,940,044, forward strand.
TGATTAAAATTAACTTTTATTTCTAATGGGAAATTTGTAGCGTGATAGGATTAAATACTTGTTTAACATTGTATTTAGAGGGCTGAAACTGCTTTTCTGAATAAAAGTACCATTTCAGATGCTGTTAAAAAAATAGTTTAGAAAAAATTATTTTATTATTTTAGTATTCTTATAATTAAAATTTACCAAATTTAATTTTAAATTATTTTTTAATACTTTTTAATTAATATATTTAAAAAAGTGATTTTCTTAACAACGATTTTAACAGTAATGCCAAACAGACTTTAAGCCTCCAGCCTCATTTTCATCTCAAATTTTGTGTTGATGTAAAAATATTTATATATTATACTTTTAAATTATATAAATGTAAAAAAAATAATATTTTTCTTTAAAAACACATCATTTATTTCTTTTATTTACTACAACTTATATATATATATATATATATATATATATATATATATATATATATATATATATATATATATATATATATATATAACAAGTCCTTTTTTTTTATCCTGTCTTGTTAATTAATGGGGTAGGATGGGATTGGCAAAACCTAGTCTCACGTCGCCTAGTTGCCCATACATAAAATTTAAAATAACATGAGTTTGAATAATCTCTAAATTGAGACTTAATTTAATAACTTATAGATAATTTATTTAGATTAGTCCAATTAACTCGAATTTTATTTAAAAAAAATTAAATGAATAAAATTAATACAATACTCTTAAATTGATTATAAATCCTTTATGCATAGTAATTTTATAGTAATTTAAATCAACTTATAATTTGAAATGATTTGATTTGAACATACTTTTTTGAACAAGGTGAATTCAAAATGATTCATAACTCAAAACAATTCAGCCAACACATTTATCAGGTCTAATATGAGCGGTTATATATATATCAGATCTAATATGAGTGGTTACGTAAAAAAATTTAAAATAAAATATGTAAAGTTTTCAAACTAATTGGTGGAAGGAATTGAGTTTATTTTGAATTACGGTTTATATGTATCGCATATTTTAATATATAAATAAGATTGTTCACACAATGTTTTATATGTATATTGATTTTGAGCTCAAAAAGAAAAAAATTATAGAAAGAAAAACAGAGGACACTGTCCTTACATACTTTGCTTACAACAAGGAATTGTAACCTGAGAATTGAATTAATTGAAAAAAAAAAACCTGAGAATTGAATTGATAGCCCATTGAAAGACAACCGAAAAGATAAAAGTTGTTTAAGTCACCCCTGTGTGGGTAGGGGTGTGCAAATGGTCGGTTCGGTTCCGAACCGAATCGAACTGATAAAATCGAAAATCAAAAATTTTAAAAACCGAACCAAACCGATTAATAAGAGAAAATCAAACCGAATCAAACCGATAAATATCGATTCGGTTCGGTTTTAAACCGATCAAACTGAAATTTATAAAATTTCATATTTTTAACATAAAATCTAAATAACAAAACATAAAAACAAAAAAAAATTAGAAATCAAAACTCAAAAATCTTAAGGTTCGGTTCGGTTTTCTTTGATTTCAGTTCGGTTCGATACGGTTCGATTTAAATTGGTTCGATTTTCTTTGATTTTCTATATATATTAATAATTTCGGTTCGGTTCGATTTTTTTTATTTTTTTATGAAAATAACTGAACCGAACCGATTAACCGAAATTATCAAAATTATAAACCGAACCGAACCGATTGAATTTTAAAATTGAACCGATTGAACCGAATTGAATCGGTTCGGTTCAATTTTTCGGTTTAAATCGAAAACTTCTCTCCCCTATGTGTGGGAGAGGGAAGAAAATTGGGGGAGAGGGAAAATGGGAAAACAAGGAAGGAAGTGAAATTGCAAGAGAAATTAGAGAAAGAAAGAGGAAAGAGATCATTACACACATTTGGGTTGCCAAGGAGATGCTGAAGCTGATGAACTAACTATGTAAGCTGCTGTGGTGGTGGCAGTGGATATGCTACTGAACCACCAACAGAGAAGATTTGCATTTGAATAACAGAACCATAGAGAATAATTAAAATAGGAAAAGTGATGTGGGAAACTGAGTACCTGTAAAACACAAACTCTTGCTCAATAGTAGGAGACGTGACTGGAGGAATCCTCTAGAATTTTTTGTATTTTATTATTATATACATTTTTATGATATAAATTTATATAATAGAGATTAATTTTATAATTTTCTTGTAATTTTGGATCAAGTTATATAATATTATTGATAAAGTGGCAAAAGTAAAGAAAAAGTGATAAAAGTATAACAATACTACTTCCAGGAGATTTCGTCTAGGAAATCCATAGTCAATGAGACTGAATTGATTTAATATTACTTGAAAGAAAAAAAAATTAATATTATAAAAATAGATCTAAATTACGATTTGATCTCTAAATATTTTAGAAATTAAACGCTCATTTTTGCTTTTTTATTAGCCTCTAAATATCTATATGTATTTAAGATGAACATTAATGCACATAATTTTTTTAACAAAGTAGATTATATATATGGCATTAATACATAAAAATGAAGGCAAAATTTTTATTATTTTTTAAATAATGAATAAATGTAATTATTTGTGATATAAATTTCTAAAATAAAGATTAATTTTATAATTTTCTTGTAATTTTGAGTGTCAAATTTATAAGATTCTTAATAAAATGATGAAAGTAAGGAAGAAGTGATAAAAGTACAACTAAGTGGACGGTTGGGGATTTTTTTCCAAAGCCAGTTGGGGATTTGAGTACAGCTTCCTGGAGATTTCGTGTAGGAAATCCAGTCAATGGAGACTGAATTGATTTAATATTATAATAAGCAAAATATTTTAATAAAACTGAATTAAAAATAATATAAAAAATTAAAAATAATATAAAATCGAACAGAATATTATTAAAATTCAATAAAAAATTAAAATTAATCGATTCTGTGAATTTAATACTATACATCTATATAAATACATTAAAAAAGAGTCTAAGATACAGTACCCAATTGAAATAAGAAACTTTTTTATTTATAATTCTGTTCTTAATTGTATGATGCCATATATTTATAATTGCCGTCTCTTTTTAGCTTTTCCAAACAGCATAAAATAAAAAAGTAAAATGTAAAACATGTCCCAATCTTTCTACTTCCTTTTTTTTTTTTCTTTTTTTTTTTTTAATCCTAGCTTGATGCCTAATAGTGCAGGATGGGAATGGCAAAACCTGGTCCCACCTCACCTCGTTGCCGAAACATAAAATTTGAAATAACACGAGCTTGAATAGTGTAACAACCCAAACTTTTTAAATTATAAATAAAATGAAAAGAAAATATTATGTTATTAATATTATACGATTTATTTGAATTGATTTTAAAATAAAGGAAGATAATAATAATAAATAATTTAATTAAAGTTAATTTATTAAATGAAAATAAAATAATTAAATTTTTCTTAGATTATATTTATTTTATCATTACTAGAGTTTTATTAAACTTTAACATAATAAAATAATGTTGGACCTAATTGTAAACCTCTAAGAAGTTGAGGGACTAGCTATGTAATTAAAAGATTAAAAAAAAATCAGAAAATTAAAAACGCAGCAGCAGCCCCCTCTCCCCTCTCCCGCGTCACCCTCTCCCCCTCACTTTCTCCCTCTCGCTTTCTGGCCAGCGAGTGCACGGTGGGACTCCCCACCCCAGGCGTCGAGCGGCGACCATGGCGTGAGCGGGGAGGAAGAGAGAGAGAGAGTCGGGCCGTTTTTCGGTCGATTTCGACCACCAACGCCGGCGATCCAAGCTGCCACCAACTCCCCACGAACCCAGCTCTATTTTCCGACCAGCCATACCCGGAATGGTAGAGTTTCCAGCAAGAAACGAAGAGAGAGAAAAAGGAGAGAGAAAGTGACGGCAGTAGCTTTCCGGCCACTTTTCTAGAGATCCGACCGTCGGATCGAAAATTCGAGGCCACCGATAGACTCAGGACGGTGAAATCTTCGAGATAGGACCAGTCTTGCTCCGATTAGATGCTGTTTGAAAAATGCGATAATCAGACGGTCCAGATCACTTAGTGAGATTTTTGAACTTTTTCAATTTTCAAATTTAAAAATAATTTTATGATAATTATTAACACAATTTGGACTTAATTTAGGTGCAATCGGATCGAGGATAGCTCACCGGCGTCGGGACCGCATTTTCAGCCAGATCCGGCTGCCCAGCAGCCCGTCTCAGAACGTGGTCGATATTATAGTCAATCCTAGCATTTTCAAACGTTCTGGACGCGTTCCAGGTGTCAGAATTGGCATAGGTAAACCCAAACTCTAAGTTGCTCATTTCCCGCTGATACCGATTTAGAATGAAATTCATAAAATATTCGTGGATGATCAGAAAATTATTATTCCTTTTGCAATAGGCTTATAATATTGTTAAAGACCGCAGGAAGAAATTTTAGAATTTTTAGAGCTTGTCGAAGTGAATTTTTATGAAAAGTCAATTATAGGGATTAAAATGTAATTTTTCAAGTTTATGACTGTTGACTGTTTGGGTGGGCTCAGGAGGGGCTTTGATGTGATTGAGTTATGATTGTGTGATTTGCGGATTTAGAAGTGTTATTTGAATCTTTTTGCAGGTTGGGTAGGTCCTAGGTATAGGGGAGACTCTGCCAGATTTCCAGCATGAATTAGGCTGTTTGTTGTTTCTTTAGAGTATTATTTTGAATTAGTACTAATAAATCTATAATATAATTATCTATATGATTGAGGTCAGCTATTTTTTTCCACCCAACAGCCACAATAGCCTCTAATGCACTGTGAGTAAAATATTAATTTTAATTATAATTTCGATACTATTATATGTTCAAGCATGTCCAAGTATCACTTTTAAATATATATCTATGTAGTTAAATACTAGGCATGATTTATATTGCATTTTTAAATTAATGAAGTGTTATGGATGTTTGTGGTAATTTGGAGCAGTGTGCGTGCGTTGGCATGTGTGTGGTATGGTATTGGATATGGATAAGACGGGTAGACACGGCTTGAGAGACACTCGCTGGGACCCGGTCCTTTATGGATAAGTCGGGGTAGACACGGCTTGAGAGATACTCGCTGGGACCCCGCATTTGGTTTATTAAACAAAAGTCCGGCTTGAGAGACACTCGCTGGCAGAGGTTGGATTAAGAGGGTTGTATAAGGGATCAGCTCCCATATATGTATTGTTTGACAGTGTTGGGTGTGTGAGTGCTCCAAATTGCCTTTTTGCTGTTATGATATGAATTGTATGAAAATTTTGGGGATATTGCATATCACTTCACATGGTGCATTAGCTTTAGATAGCTATAGAGATTATGACTAAAATTAGTATTTTACTCTCTAAGTTGAACCCTCACTCCTGTTCACCTATTTTTCCAAGCGACAGGAGGAGTTCTTTTACAAAGCAACCTACTTTCTTCCTCGCAGGTTTAACGTCGGTTATTTAATTGTTTTATTATTTTTATAAATTTGAAATCTAGAACTCCGCATGTGCTAGTAGTAGTATGGACCTTGTTAGAAATCGTGTTAATTTAAATTATTGAGATTAATAAATGAAAATTTGTATGGTATTTAAATAATTTGTAAGTGATGGTATCAAGGTTAAGCGGGGCTCCCCTGACTTCAGTTTTTTATGGTTATCGGATTGGGTTGACTCGGATAAAAAATATTTTATTTTATTTAATTTTATTTACATGTTGGGCCTAAGTTTTTGGGCCTTGGATATGTATTGAGAACAATAAGGCTTATTACGGGCCTCAGGGGCTTTATGCCGGCCCAGGTCCTAGTGCCAGTTCAGCCCATAAGTTGGGTCGTGACAAATAGTCTCTGAATTTAGAGTTAATTTAATAACTTATATGACTCAACTTGATGATAATTTATTTAGATTTATCCGATTAATTTGAATTTTAATTTAAAATTAAATGAATAAAATTAATTTTTTAAAAAATAATTTCTTAATTTAAAATAACTCATAATTCTCAAATTGATTATAAATCCTTTATGTATAGCAATTTTATAATAATTTGAATCAATTTGTAATTCGAAATGATTTGATTTGAATCTACCTACTTGAATAAGGTGGACTCAAAATGATTCGTAATTCAAATCAGACTTATTTACTAGGTGTGAATGATTACATGAAAATTATTTGGGAAATTACTATTTAGTCTTTGTATTTAACGAAATTAACTATTTATTATTTATATTTTAAAAAATACACTATTAAGTCTTTGTATTTATTTTCGTTAAATTATTTAGTCCTTTAATCAAATTTTCTATTATTCATGATATTTAAACTACTATTTAGTCATTCTATTTTAAGGAAACTAATTAGTTAATATCTTGAAAAATACTACAATTTAGTCCTTTTATATTAGTAAAATTAATTAGTTAATCTATATATTTTGAAAATTACAATATTTAAAAAAAAAATATATATATATTAATAAAAAATAGAAATTTTGCTATGTAAAAATTAAATTTGAATTTAAATTTTTTAAAAAATTATAAATTCTTTGGATATCATTTTTGTGTTTCCTCTATGAGGACATAAACTTTCTTGATTACTTAGAAATTTAAAGAAAATGATTAGCTTTTTTTTTCAAATTACATTGAATAACTAATGTGTTTTTTTAAAATATATGGACTAACTAATTTGTTTCATTAAAATAGAAGGATTAAATAGTAGTTTGACCATTATTGACTAATGAAAAAAATTAATAGAGAGACTAAACAGTTTAAATGAAGTAAAATATAAGAATTAAATAATATATTTTTCAAAATACAGTGATTAAATAGTTAATTTAATTAAAATATAAAGACTAAATAGTAATTTACTCAAAGTATTTTTAAATAAAATATGCAGAGTTTTCAAACTAGTTGGGTGGAAGGAGTTAGTGTATTTTAATTTATGATTTATTTATATCTCATATTTTTTTAATGGACTTAATCATTTCTTGTTATTCAAATAACCCATTAAGTTTCCATGAGAAAAAAATTCATATCATTATATAATTTACAGATTGTGTATATAATTGATAAAATTAAAATGATTAGTCGCATAATTGTCATTTTAAGTAAATGTTAGGATTAATTTAATCAACAACCTAAAAAAAAAAATTATATCATTATATTAATCAACGAAAAACTCATACTTACAACAAAGGATTGCAACTTGAGAAATGAATAACTCATTGAAAGACAAATTAAACCGAAAAGATACAAGTATTTGTTAAGTTATCAAAATTGCAAGAGAAATTAAATAAGAAAGAGGAAAGAGATTATTTTATTACACACATTTGGCTTCCAAGGAGATGGTGAAGCTGCTCAACTAACTATAAAAGATGCTGTGAACTCTGTGATAGCGAAGGATATACTACTGAACTACAAAGAGAAATGATTTGCATTTGAAATTATGAATAACAAAATCTAAAGAATGGAAAACCAGAGAGTAACGCTGCAAAACACTCATTTTTTTTGTAGAGTTGGGAGAGGGATGCCCCATTGGACTGAATGATGTCATGACATCAAGCATCGAACAAGAAGACTTAGTTTTAGTCAGCGATTGATGTTCTTTTTGGTGACACATTTGGAATTCTGATATTTGATGGTGAATACACTTTTCAATTTTTGGTAAATAATTTGTTCACGTCAGTTTTTAACTGAAAAATCAATAATTGAAAGTCGGAGGGATTTTATTGTACAAAATTTAAAAATTTAGGGGGTTTTATATTATATTTTAAAGCTGAAAGATTATAGTATTATAACTACATAAGTTTAAAGACAGTTATTGAAATTTATCCTTAAAAAATCAAATAAAAAGCTTTATTTAATTTTAAAAATTAAAATAATTATTATAATAAATGTTTAGAGATATAAAAAAAATTATATTAATAAATTACTTTTAATAGCGAAAATGACATCAATTTTTGTAATTTACTATTATAGACATTTTTATGATGTAAAATTATAGAATAGAGAGTAAATTTATAATTTTCATGTAATTTTGAGTATCAAATTATATAAGATGATTGATAAAGTGGTAAAAGTAAGGAAAAGCATCATCAAGTATAATTAATCTTAATTAATGAATTAATTGGAGGAACCAAGTGAACACATGAGGATTGGAATTCAACTTCCAGGAGATTTCGTATAAGAAACCCATTGCCGTGGAAAAACGCAGTCAATGGAGACTTAGTGAGATTTCTTTTAAATGGTTTTTATTAAAATTTAAATTTGAGTTTTCATAAAAATAATTTATATATTATCAGATTAAAATTTATTATTATTATTATTATTATTATTGTAAAAACATAACATTAATTATTATAAAATCAAATAAAACCTTTATTTGACTTTTAAAAATTAAAATAATTACTATAATAAATTTATAGAGACATAGAAAAAAATTATATTAATAAAATATATTTTGTTTTCTCTTTTAATAGTGAAAATGACATGAACTTTTAATTTTTATTATTATATACATTTTATCATATGAATTAATAAAATAGAGATTAATTTTACAATTTTCACGTAATTTTGAGTGTCAAAAAAATTGACAATATTTCATGTAACGTTATTAATTTTTATTTTGGTTTATTTGAACATTCATTTCTTTTGCTTCCTAAACTGAATTTCTATAGATGATAGCCCTTATCTGATCATAATTTTATTATTTTTTAAATTTAATAAATAATCTTTTACTTTTTCTTTCCAATCTTCTAGCTTTTGAAATGTCTAAAACTAAAAGGGTTCAATTCAATTGAATTATATTTAATCAATTTTTATATTTGAAAATTTTAAAATTGTTAGAATTTAAATTTTTAAATTAAAGAAATCATTTTAAAAGAAATGAATTCATGCTAATATAATTTTGCTAGAATATAATTAATTTTTTTTATATATATACAATTCAATTAAATTTAATGAAGTTTTTTTTATTAAATATCCACAATTTTTGGTTCTTAAATTATATTTATTTCTTTTGTTAATAAAGGCAAAATGTGAAAATAATGAGTGCATTCAGTTCACTTATCAATTGTTTCAAACAATAAAATTCAAATGAATTTTATCATTTTAATATATATTTGAAATATATAAATTTTCTTATGAATTCATTTAATTTGAATTCTTTTAATAAAGTAAAATTGAATTCTATCATAAGAATATATTAGTTGGAATTATTTTTTTTACTATTAATAAACATATAGATTTCATGTTACATTGAAGTTTTATTATTTAAGATTAGTGTTAGCAAGTTTTTAATATTTTTTACTCTTACAATTGGTCCAAAAATACAAATTAAAATGAATTTTAATTTTAAATTTATAATTTTACTTATAAGATAATATAAAGAAATTATTAAAAAATATTATAGCATTCTAAAGAAAATATTTATAGCATTTTTAATGTTTATAGCATTCTCTTTCTTATTTTTTACATATATATTTGCAAAATTATAATAATTAAATTATACTTTATAATGACTAAAGCTTTTAATTTTTTACTAATTAATTTTTTTTCAAAATTTCAAAATGAAGCTCTATTTGTATATTTATTATTTATAAACTGTAGAACCACTTGTGTTGCATATGAAAAATAACATATTTAAATAAATAATTATTATTTTTTAAATTCAAATCATTATTTTTAAAAAATTTATTTAAAAATAATAAAAACACACGAGTTAAAAAAAATGAACGGATAAAAAAGAAACTAATTTAAATTAAAATTTTAAACTTTGCCCCACATGCTACCAAGTGCCAAGGCTTTAGCTTTGACAACAATACTGGGCCTAAGCCTAGAAGATCAACTCATCAAATGCTTGGAGTAGCAAATGGTAAAGATGTTGATATGAGTTCCATTTAAACATGCAGGTCCTAAACCCAGAAGATCAACACAAGTACAATGGTGGCAAGGAAGAAGGTTGTTTGGTAATTTGATTTACGAGCTTTGAATATGGATTCAATAGCCAATGCTATTCCATAGAAAAACAGGGCAACCACAAACATTAATCGGCATTATGACCTTGTGTTCCTCAAATGCATCGATATGGGTATTTTGCTATGATAAGGTAGAAGAGTATTGCAATGACAAAGAACTCTACAACTCTCTGATCACTGGAAAAAAAAGAATGCTTCATAATCTTCAAAAAAGTATATTTGTTTTTCATTCGCTTATAATTATCAAGCAAATTTTTTTATAAGAAAATTTGACAAAAATAAATTATATAGTAGTATTGAAGTTGTCCCTATGAGATCGAATCTCAACTGAAGCAAATTATATAAAAAAAAAAATTGTGTCAAAGTTTCTTGCCAATTTAACAAGTTGGCTTTTGCTCCTCAAAATGGCATGCATCTACTTAATGAATTTCTATAATTTAATCGATTACATTCTCTCTGAATTTTTATTATTTTTTTATATTTACTTTGAATATATATAATTTTTCAAATCAAATTCTTTTTGTTATTGAAATTAATAAAATGTTTTAAAATCCGACACAATGCTGTTAAAAAATTTACAAAAAAAAAATCTCTCTCTTCAACTCTTCCTCTTGCAACAAAACCTAAATAAAAATTTCTCTTTGCATCAAAAATTGCAAATGAGAAAGGGAGATTTAACTATGCAATAAACAAATTTTCTAACATGTTCAATCATGAATTACATAAATAAATTTCAAAATTTCAATCAACACCCTTTAAAAATTCTACAACTGAAATACATTAATATAGTCTAAATTATCACATTTAAGCTTTTCACCTTACTGCGAAAGTCATTAGACATTTTATAGAAATATATAAAATTGTAAAGATAAATCTGGTTTACTTAAATGATATACTTAACTAGACAATTGATTTTATGACTCACTCCTGTCATATCTAACTACTGTAGCTAGTTATAAGTAATTATACAATGAACTACCAATGGGTAATCCATAAGTAATTATCTTTTTCTCTTTTGACACCAATGGGTAATCCATGAACTACCAGCACAACATAAGTGTAACACCTTCCCTGTAGCAACTCCGTACATTCTACTATTTCGGTGACCGGTGTCGGTCCAGACAGCTAGAACGTCTGAAAAAATATTTAAACTAAAGTGAGGAACCATAATTAACTCAAATATTACTAAGAAAAATTTAAGAAAAATTTTAGAAATAAAATACAACCAAGTTAAATGAACCGGTGTCCTAGCGATAGGTAACCCAGTGGGAAGTTGCGGTTCTCGCAACTAGGAGCCCTAGACCAGGGAGAAAATTCATAAAATAATTTTTGGGACTCCAGAGAAGAGTCATTGAGAGTTCTATAGCATTAGAATGCCAAAAAAAAGGCTTAGAAAAATTTTTCAATCTATACAGATAATTTTGGTCTGTTAAGCCAAACGGAGGGCCTTTTGGTCATTTTGCCTTCAGAGGTGATTTTTGGCCGACTTGTCTAGTTAAGTAAATAATTATTATGACATAAAATGTGAATAAATATTGCTAAAAATTAAATTGAAAATGAGTAGAAAAGAAAAGGAAAGAAAATGAAAGAAATTAGAATTTTGACAGCATTATGATGTCATTAAAATCCTCCCACCCAATCAAATTGTGACACTTGGCAATAACTCATTTAAAATGAGTAAATGGGTAGAAATTAAAGAAAAACAATCAGATTTCTTTATCTCTTCCCTTTGGCCGAACCAGCACCTCTCTTCCTCTTCCACCATTAAAGCTTCACCAAGCTTTGGGTTCACCCTCCAAACCACCTCAAAACCCTAGCCTCCCTTCACAAAAACTCATCCTCACACCTAAAGCAAGCTTTGGACAGCAAAAAGAAAGGAAAAAAGTGAAGTTTTGAAGCCTTGGAAAGTGCCTAAGTCAAGGTTAGTGCCAATTTCTTCTAAAAATTTTGTGTATGGCTGCCATTGAACATGATGTTGGTGTTGTAAACCATGGATTGTATGTGTATGAAAATTTTAGTTGTTGGAGTTAGGGTTTAAGGCACAAAACTTGGATTTTATTCATGTGTTGGTGAATGAAAGTTTAAATGGTCAATTAGTGACCATTTGGCTATGTATGATGAGGAAATGAAGAGAGTTGTGGCTTGGTATTTGAGATTTGGTATGCTACCCTTGGTGACTTGCAGGACTGGGTGTGAGTCTAGCAGGTTTGGGCAGCTATAAATGGAGTTGTAGAGGTTCAATTAGTACAAGGCCAATTGGACATGAAACTAGACACATAATGGCACAACTTTGGTGAAGAAACCCTGCCCAGAAAACCAAACCAAGTTGAAAATAAATTGCCCTAATCAGAGTGACTTGCATTCTACCTGGGTTAAATGATCAAATGAACAGTTTTTATTCATTTGGTCATAACTCAGTGTAGAAAGGTCCAATTGACCTGAAATTTTACCAGCAGAAAGTTGATATATAGATCTACAACTTTCATGAAGAAACCAAACCCAAATTTTGATCATAACATCTTCAAAAATTAACCTACAGTCAATGCACAAAATACTGTAGATTTGGTTATGTCCAGAAAATTCTGGAAGTTTGCAATCTGGCCAGTTATGGTTTTTAGGCCATAACTTGAGCTACAAAACTCCAAGTGGAGTGATTCGAAAAAAGAAATGTAACTAGACACAATAAGAAACAACTTTCATGAAGACAACTTTATTAAATTCCTACTGTACAAATGACCAATGGAACAGTAAACATAATGCTTGAAATATGAAAATTATGAATAACTAACACTAAGCTTAGAAATGGTATTGGCAACCAATACCAACAACTTTGGAATGCAAAATGTGGTATGTTGGGAGTATTACAACCAATGTACCTATTGTCTATGCAAAAGTCAACATTTTAGTTGACTAATGAAATGAATAGTAACACCTAAACTTAAATTTCAAGAATTGAAAATTTTAAAAGTGTAATATGCCCTAGTACACCTAGCAAGATTGGTTTGGATAGGTTGGCATGCCAATAGGGTTCAGTTAGTGTAGGGCAAGGGGAGCGTGAAGCGAAATATCATCCATTAGAATTATATAAAATGCACCAGGTAATGCCCAGGAAAGATGGTGGAGTCACAATGGTCTCACTTAAGTACCACCTCCTTAGACAGCATTTCCTAGACATGCACTTCATACAATCCTAATAGAATCAAACCACTGGTAAGTACCGTCTTCCCATAACACTACCACGGTACTAAGGATTTATGCCACGAAGGCATAGATAGACAGGAGTCGCCACCCGGGTAATAACAGGGACATATTCAGTGTTTCTTCCGAGGGTCATGGATGGCAACTTACTCCTTGCAGAGTTTCCACAACCGTCATTACCATAGCCCAATGTCTAGGTTCGGGATAGTGGGTACGTAAGGGGAAGGTGTTAGGCACCCCTTACGCCTGGTCTAACCTCGTTAATTCTAGTGTCAGTCCTCTACTAATGTTTCTAGAAGTCTTGTTTATTATTCCTTTATTAAACTTTATCCTAAAAAATGCAATTCTAATCCTACACACGCAAGTAATTCACAAAAAGGGTTGTTGTTTACATACAATTTTCATGCACAAGTAATTCCTATCTATGGGGTTGCTAATTATTTAAATGATATTTACCAGATGACTAAAATTAATTTATTATTGAGAATTTAATTTACAAACAAATTCAATTTCAAATAACCCTACGTTTCTATTTAACCTAATTAATTAATTTTCACCAAGTTACCGTAAGGATAATTGAACTAAGTTAATTATGTACATGTGTAATTTATTCTAATATCACATAAGTCCTAAACAATCACAACCTAATAAAGATTTCTAACATGTAAATTTATTTTACAATTACCAAGTATTAAATTAAATTTATTTACATGCCAATGTTAGTTTAATTTGCAAACAAGATTAATTTTAATTTACAAAGTATTTATTTAAATTAATTACATGCAAAAGTCAGTTAAATTAAAAAACATTGTTAATTTTAATTTACCAAATAAAAGTTCTATTATTACTACAATTTCATGCCAATGGTTATTCGAGAAATTTAGAGCTACTTACCTGTTGGTAAATGCAGTTGCCATTGGGGCAAGCTACCCTTAAAAAAGGGTCTTCTCTTCTAGTATGGCAATGATATCACGGCTTACTCGTTTAGCTCCATATAATCTCCAAGCAAATGCCCTCTTTGGTACTTACCTTATGGCTACTTACCAATTTTGTTTGTAATAAAAAATAAAGAAACTAAAGAAAATAAAAGAAATAAAGAAAATATTAATAACAATTTACATTGGATTCTAACTCTAGTCTCCTAAAGGGTTAAGATTCCTAATTAGTTACAACTACCTAATGGTCTAAGTCTTCTAACATGATCCAAACACTTAATAACACTTCTTGAATTAAAAGAATACAGAAAATAGATCAAATATCAATTAAAACCTAAGAAAATACAAGAACATGCATAAATACACAATTTTCAAATTCTGGCAGATTAACAGTAGCAAGAAATTCGATTTTTTAAAAATAGTTAAACATGCCTAAAAATCATAAAAAAATTACAGAAGACAGCCTACATATCATACAATAACATAAAATTTATAAATCAAACAAAACCCTAGCCGAATGATCTACATAAATCGTAACTCTTCTAAGTGACAGAATCGTACTACTTTTTTGTAAAATTCATAACTCATTAACCACAAAAGATATGAATGCAAAACCAATTGGAAAAGATTCATAAGATTCTGAAGTTAATTTTAGACACTAGATTTGCACAAAAATATTAAGGAACAAGGGAGATATGGGCTCCACAAGTCGGATATCCTGCAAATCAGATTTTACAGGAACCCTAACTTCAAACAGCCATAACTTACAAAATATTAAAGCTTTTTTAGTGATTCTTGAGCCTAAAATTAATGGAATTTCGTGTAGAATATGAATATAATTTTTACAAATTTTTTACAGATTCACAAGATAAAGAAAAATAATAAAAATACGAGAGACAGAAACTAAACATGTGCAGAGTTGTGTATCCTCAAATTAAACATGATTACATGATCTATATGAACATATAAAATAAATTGAAGACAAAGAGCATAGAATTAAAATATTGTGTGGCATAGATCTTGAATCTTGAAAAGAAAACAACAAAAACTGACCTTCCAGAAATCTTGTATGAAAATCTTCTTGAAGAAAAGAAAAAATAAGGAAAAACTCAAAGAGTCTTGAATATCTCCAAATTTCCTGTAGCTCTGAATTTTCTCTTCCTCTTTCCTTTCATCATCCACTTCTTCTCTTCTCTAGTAGGGTATTTATAGGGTTTTGGGAGAGAGGTGTGATAGGGTTTGGAGTCTTAGGATGATAAAGTTTAGATGACTTGAACAACTACAATTGCAGAATTCGAATAAGACTGGGATATGGGTGAGGTGTTTCAACCAATAGGAAGACAGAAAAAAATGGAAGGCACCAATAGGGAATAAGGAAGAGGTGTGGTAGGATTTGGAGTCTTAGGATGATAAAGTTTAGATGACTTAAACAACTACAATTGCAGAATTCGAATAAGACTAGGATATGGGTCAGGTGTTTCAACCAATAGGAAGACAGGAAAAAATGGAAGGCACTAATAGGGAGTGAGGAAGAGAGTGGGGCCAAGGAGGAGAGAGATATTTTGTTATTTTAATTTTTAGAAAATAATTAAATGTGTCCCATTTAAAATTCCTAACTATGCTTTCTTAGGCCCATAGAGCCCAATTAAACTTAATTAGATCCATTTAAGAACTACCCATATTAAATTTAAACAAAATAAAATTTTATTTAAATTTAATTAAATTAATTTCCCCAAAATTTTATTATTATTTTTATTTTTTTCAAGATGATGCCACGGAATTAATAATTCAGCTCCATGCCTCCAATTACATCTTACAGTCATATAATTTTTCATCATCGGGTTTCCCACGGCCTCAATGCACGTGCTCATCACAAAATAAGGGTCTACAGTTTGCCCCCCACTTTGGCGAAAGTTGAAATCAATGCGAAAGCATTGCTCAAGTTTCGTCAAAGTGAAACTCAAATTTCTAATAATTATGAAACATTGGCTATAAGGATCAAGTATATCTTGCTCGGTCGATATACTCTATGTTATGAGACTAGCTATGGTCTCATGACAGTAATAACTGTGTCATGTGAAAAATGAGTGTATCTTGCTCTGTTGATACACTCTGCGTTATGAGACTAGCTACAGTCTCATAACAGTGATAACTGTGTCATGTGAAAATTGAGTGCATCTTGCTCTGTCGATACACTCTGCGTTATGAGACTAGCTACGGTCTCATAACAGTGATAACTATGTCATGTGAAAATCGAATGCATCTTGCTCTGTCGATACACTCTGCATCATGAGACTAGCTACGGTCTCATGATAATGGCAACTCTGTGATTTGAAATGTTGTGGATTCGTATTTAGGACCGCAGTCCTAAACTACCTACGTATCCCCCTCGCTATCCTGAGGAAGAATCAGACCCACTCGTAGTTCGACACTTGAAACTGTGGTGATGCATGTTATTCTACGCCTTACACACCTACAGGTGACATGTTGATGCGTGTTCTTCTACGCCTTACATAACTATGCCATGTGCCCTAAACAACGTCTAAGGACTTACCAAAAAAACATTTGTCATGAAATATTGTGGGTTCGTATTTAGGACCATGATCCTAAACTACCTACGTATCCCCCTCGCTATCCTGAGGAAGAATCAGACCCACTCGTAGTTCGACACTTGAAACTGTGGTGATGCATGTTCTTCTACGCCTTACACACCTACAGGTGACATGTTGATGCGTGTTCTTCTACGCCTTACACAACTATGCCATATGCCCTAAACAACGTCTAAGGACTTACCAAAAAATATCTGTTATGAAATGTTGTGGGTTCATATTTAGGATCGCGGTCCTAAACTACCTACGTATCCCCCTCGCTATCCTGAGGAAGAATCAGACCCCCTCGTAGTTCGACACTTGAAACTGTGGTGATGCATGTTCTTCTACGCCTTACACACCTAAAGGTGACATGTTGATGCGTGTTCTTCTACGCCTTACACAATTATGCCATGTGCCCTAAACAATGTCTAAGGACTTACCAAAAAACATCTGTCATGATTTGAAAAAATTGAGATGATTGGGTCTCAAAACTCTTTTTGTGATTTTTGTGCTTCTTGTATGCTGCTTCCTATCATGGGCATGCTGATTTTGCTAAAGATTCTAAAAAACCTTAGTCCTTTGAGGGACCTCTTTTTGCAAAAACTTTCTTTTAGCCTCAAAATTTTTGAGGAAAATTATTCACCGAAAAGACTTCCTTAAAGTCACAATACAATTTCCCTCTGATTTTTCTTTTTCTTCTGTCCCCCTATGGTTTCTTCCTTGACCCATTTCTCTTTAATGAACTCCATTCTCTGTGCCCTAACTTTTGCCTGAAATGCCTTTTTGGGTTTTCATCTCAGCGGGCTTGCTCTAACTTTTGCTAAGCGGCCCTTTTGGGTTTTCCACTTAGCGAGCTCTCTTTTTTCTTTTCTTTTTCTTGTTCTTTTTCTCTTTTTTTTTCTTTGAAATTAGACAATCACCAGAATATTCATATCAAGCACCTATTCTATCATGCTCACAAGACAATAGGTTAAATCAAAACAATGCAGTTCAATTACTTAATCTTTTGATGTATCCCTCAAGACACAAATATTCACAATCATAATTAAATAAAACCTATTCCTGGTTAATGCAATAAAAACTTCTTTATTTATTCAGGTACACCATTACTCCCTCTTACATTTAGTTTTGTTAAATTTCTAACCTTCCAAAATTAGAAATAAGCTTTATAACCTGCCGAATGGCCTTTTTAGGTTTTCCATCCAGATCTTCTCTCATCTCTCCTTTTGCCTAGACTGCCTTTTGTAGGTTTTCAATCTAGCATTTTTTTCTTTTCTTTTCTTTTCTTTTCTTTTTTCTTTTTCTTTTTTTTCTTTCGTTATTTTTTCATTGACCCTTACTTTTGCCTAGACCGCCTTTTTACGAGTTTTTAGCTTAGCGAACTGTCTCACACAAAGTACCATTTAAGCTGTCTAAATTGGTGGTTCTTGAAATTCATTCCTATCCAGTCCGATATTCTTACAGTAGCAAGATCTTTTTGACTATGTGTGGACCATCCCGGTTGGCTTAAACTTTCCTCTTGGATCAAAAGGGATGGGCGAGTTTGTTTCATAACCATATCTCCCTCTTTGATCTTTCTTGGCTTCACCTTCTTATTAAAGGCTCTAGTTATCTTCCTTTGATAAGCCTGCATATGATACAAGGCTCGCATCCTCTTTTCATCAATCAAAGCTAGTTCTTCATATCTCTTATAGGCCCACTCATTTTCTAGGATCTTAGCTTCTAGCATCACTCTTAAGGATTTGACCTCTTGCTTAATGGATAGCACTACTTTAATTCCATACACTAAAGAGAATGGGGTTGCCCTCGTGGATGTCCTTGTAATACTACGATAATCTTAAAGAATATAAGGGAGTTTTTCAGGCCAATCCTTATATGTTTCGAACATTTTTTCCCAACTAGAACATTTCCATTCATATGGGGACCACACATTTCCTGCAAGTATTTCTTTCATTATTTGCTCAACCTGTTTTTCTATCACACATAAGAGTTTGTAGAATTGCCCCCCAGCTAAAGTAAGTTGAGTGGCTAATCCATGAATTGTTGCTCTATCTCTTTTGTAGGCTTATTGCGAGTATTCTCTCACTTCCAGAGACCTCCTTTGTCTTCATATCATTTTCCTTCTCCCTCTAGGTCCACTGGTGCCACTATTAATTCTTCATAGCATGAAATTTTACTCCTCATTAGGATAACTAGCCAAGTCAACTTTTGATCATTCTTTTCCTATGGGGACATTAGCTTGGCTTGGGAATCAGCCATCTAATTTTAAGCTCGAGGCATGTGCTTCTTGGTACTTTGTTAACAAGGCTATAAATTTATCTCTTTTTTCTTGGGTTAAATCTTCAGCTAACTTAATGTCTTTAGGATTATTTGGTGTACCCAAATTAATAGAGATCGATTTTGATGCATTAATAGAAACTGATTCTAAATGATTATGAATGCCATGCATATGCCCATTAGAATAAACATCAAACAAGTAAGCAGAAGGACTGGTCATGTTATTGATCTTCGCCTTAAAATCAGCATCAAGTACATCAAAAATGGAAACATCTGTATCACTACTATGAGCATTACAAAAGACAAACTCAAACTTAGGAGTGTAACTTTAGGTGCTTAGCTTTCCATGCTGTCCTTAGATCAATGGTCTTGATTTTCTGCTTTAGCACTTTCACATGTAGTAACCCCTAATCATATGTCTAGATAATTGCCCTTCTCTTTCAAGAACTTAGGAGGTTTTGACTCTTTTTCCTCTTTAGTTGGCTCATAGCCCAAACCATACCTTGTGATCTACCCCCTCATTTCAAGAAAAGTCACCAGACCATCTATACTTTCTTCTAGGCCTGTGCTAAGAAAAAACTTCATCCCTTTCTTCATAGTAGCCACCTTTAGATCCATCTAGTTTTTATAGATCCCAACAACTTGAAAATCAAATACTAGTGGAACTGAACCATCTAGTTGTAATGCAACTACCTCCTCATCAAAATTGATCAAAACGTCTAAAGGACCCTCATCATAGCTAGAATTATCACAAATGTCAACAACCATTATAGACTGAGGTTCATTGGGCTTTTGGATGGGTTGGATAGGTTTATTGGGCTTTTGGATGGGTTAGATAAAGTCAATAATTCTGTTAGGGTTATTTGGGGTGATGGAGATCATGTAGAGACCTGGTGTAGGTGGAAATTTTGGCTAGGCATGGGGCTTTTGGGTTGATTTTCTGGGTCAATTATCCTTTTGGCATCAATTAGGTCTTAGATATCATGCTTAAGTTGAAAGCATCAGTCGGTGTCATGATTGTGGGCTTGGTAGAACCGGTAACATTAGTTGATATCATAGCTAGGTGGAGTGGATTTGGTAGTGGTCTGGGTGCTAAGAGCTGTAGGAGGTCTTGAACTTTGAGACGCTCCAAAACTTAGGATAAGGGTTGGCTGATTTGGAAAAAATCTCCTTGGGGTGTGAGACACAATTTGAACCTCAATAACTTTAATGCCACTTAATTGGCCTACCTCGGGGCCTCTTTCTAAAGTTGACCACAATTGTCTCTTCTAGCTCAAACATCTTGGCGTTCAATATTTCATCAAGCACAGCCATAGTTTCTTCCATCTTAAGTAGTGCAGGTGAAATCCTTACTAGTCTCTTCCCTTCCCTAATCTAAGTGACCTGATTGGAAGTCTCTTTGGTGTGTTTTGAGGCTATGTTTGCTCAAAAAAATAGGATTTAAGGGTTAACCTAAGCATGCTATGTACATGAATGGACCATTTTCTTCATCTTCTTTTTTTTTTTTTTTTTTTTTTTTGCCTTTGCTTTTACAAAATGAAAACTGAACCATACCAATAGAACGAAAACTGAACCAAAACCAGACCATATAAATTGAACTAAAATCGGACCAAAGACTGACTCAAAATCGAAAAAAAATCTCCAGAATTGAATCTTCGCCCCCTTATACCTTCAACTCTCACGTGCAGGGAAAAAAAATTCTATCCTAGGCTATGGTACACTGGACACACCAACAGGGGATGGTCCAGGACGATCCTTCCCTCACAAACAAAGGATTTATATCCTTAAAGTTTAACCATAAGTAAGCATCCTCTTGCTTAACATGGGTTTTGAAATGGACTTGGGCCTATACACACATTGGGTTTATGCATAGGCCTAGGTTCATCTCAACTACCACTAGAACTTATGGTTTGAACAGTAAGGATACGAATCCAGCACAACAAAAATCTATGAGGTACCTAGGGTTGAAATCTATGGCTCATGGGCTTCATTGGGTAGGAAAAGGGTCACCCATGCGAGAGCTTGTCCATTAAGCACAACGGCCGGAGCTGTGGCTCTTTTATATACTCGAAGGTACAGGCATGGGGTGCTAGCATTCACCAATTCGTCATAGCTCGAGTAGAGCTATGGTTTCCTTGGCTAGTACTAATGGGGCTAAAAAGGGTAAGAGTGATCCGTGTGATAGTGTAGTGCAATGCAAAAAGTTTAACAGAGGAATAATATTAGACTAATAGAAACATGTTGGAATAACTATCCATTTAGTCCCCAGTGGAGTCGCCAAACTGTAGGGGCAAGGGGAGCGTGAAGCGAAATATCATCCATTAGAATTATATAAAATGCACCAGGTAATGCCCAGGAAAGATGGTGGAGTCACAATGGTCTCACTTAAGTACCACCTCCTTAGACAGCATTTCCTAGACATGCACTTCATACAATCCTAATAGAATCAAACCACTGGTAAGTACCGTCTTCCCATAACACTACCACGGTACTAAGGATTTATGCCACGAAGGCATAGATAGACAGTCGCCACCGGGTAATAACCGGGACATATTGATGTTTCTTCCGAGGGTCATGGATGGCAACTTACTCCTTGCGAGTTTCCACAACCGTCATTACCATAGCCCAATGTCTAGGTTCGGGATAGTGGGTGCGTAAGGGGAAGGTTTTAAGCACTCCTTACGCTGGTCTAACCTCGTTAATTCAGTGCAGTCCTCTACTAATGTTTCTAGAAGTCTTGTTTATTATTCCTTTATTAAACTTTATCCTAAAAATGCAATTCTAATCCTACACATAAGTAATTCACAAAAAGGGTTGTTGTTTACATACAATTTTCATGCACAAGTAATTCCTATCTATGGGGTTGCTAATTATTTAAATGATATCTACCAGATGACTAAAATTAATTTATTATTGAGAATTTAATTTACAAACAAATTCAATTTCAAATAACCCTACGTTTCTATTTAACCTAATTAATTAATTTTCACCAAGTTAGTAAGGATAATTGAACTAAGTTAATTATGTACATGTGTAATTTATTCTAATATCACATAAGTCCTAAACAATCACAACCTAATAAAGATTTCTAACATGTAAATTTATTTTACAATTACCAAGTATTAAATTAAATTTATTTACATGCCAATGTTAGTTTAATTTGCAAACAAGATTAATTTTAATTTACAAAGTATTTATTTAAATTAATTACATGCAAAAGTCAGTTAAATTAAAAACATTGTTAATTTTAATTTACCAAATAAAAGTTCTATTATTACTACAATTTCATGCCAATGGTTATTCGAGAAATTTAGAGCTACTTACCTGTTGGTAAATGCGATTGCCATTAGGCAAGCTACCCTTAAAAAAGGGTCTTCTCTTCTAGTATGGCAATGATATCCCTGGCTTACTCCCGTTTAGCTCCATATAAGCTCCACGCAAATGCCCTCTTTGGTACTTACCTTATGGCTACTTACCAATTTTGTTTGTAATAAAAAATAAAGAAACTAAAGAAAATAAAAGAAATAAAGAAAATATTAATAACAATTTACATTGGATTCTAACTCTAGTCTCCTAAAGGGTTAAGATTCCTAATTAGTTACAACTACCTAATGGTCTAAGTCTTCTAACATGATCCAAACACTTAATAACACTTCTTGAATTAAAAGAATACAGAAAATAGATCAAATATCAATTAAAACCTAAGAAAATACAAGAACATGCATAAATACACAATTTTCAAATTCTGGCAGATTAACAGTAGCAAGAAATTCGATTTTTTAAAAATAGTTAAACATGCCTAAAAATCATAAAAAAATTACAGAAGACAGCCTACATATCATACAATAACATAAAATTTATAAATCAAACAAAACCCTAGCCGAATGATCTACATAAATCGTAACTCTTCTAAGTGACAGAATCGTACTACTTTTTTGTAAAATTCATAACTCATTAACCACAAAAGATATGAATGCAAAACCAATTGGAAAAGATTCATAAGATTCTGAAGTTAATTTTAGACACTAGATTTGCACAAAAATATTAAGGAACAAGGGAGATATGGGCTCCACAAGTCGGATATCCTGCAAATCAGATTTTACAGGAACCCTAACTTCAAACAGCCATAACTTACAAAATATTAAAGCTTTTTTAGGGATTCTTGAGCCTAAAATTAATGGAATTTCGTGTAGAATATGAATATAATTTTTACAAATTTTTTACAGATTCACAAGATAAAGAAAAATAATAAAAATACGAGAGACAGAAACTAAACATGTGCAGAGTTGTGTATCCCCTCAAATTAAACATGATTACATGATCTATATGAACATATAAAATAAATTGAAGACAAAGAGCATAGAATTAAAATATTGTGTGGCATAGATCTTGAATCTTGAAAAGAAAACAACAAAAACTGACCTTCCAGAAATCTTGTATGAAAATCTTCTTGAAGAAAAGAAAAAATAAGGAAAAACTCAAAGAGTCTTGAATATCTCCAAATTTCCTGTAGCTCTGAATTTTCTCTTCCTCTTTCCTTTCATCATCCACTTCTTCTCTTCTCTAGTAGGGTATTTATAGGGTTTTGGGAGAGAGGTGTGATAGGGTTTGGAGTCTTAGGATGATAAAGTTTAGATGACTTGAACAACTACAATTGCAGAATTCGAATAAGACTGGGATATGGGTGAGGTGTTTCAACCAATAGGAAGACAGAAAAAAATGGAAGGCACCAATAGGGAATGAGGAAGAGGTGTGGTAGGATTTGAAGTCTTAGGATGATAAAGTTTAGATGACTTAAACAACTACAATTGCAGAATTCGAATAAGACTAGGATATGGGTCAGGTGTTTCAACCAATAGGAAGACAGGAAAAAATGGAAGGCACTAATAGGGAGTGAGGAAGAGAGTGGGGCCAAGGAGGAGAGAGATATTTTGTTATTTTAATTTTTAGAAAATAATTAAATGTGTCCCATTTAAAATTCCTAACTAGGCTTTCTTAGGCCCATAGAGCCCAATTAAACTTAATTAGATCCATTTAAGAACTACCCATATTAAATTTAAACAAAATAAAATTTTATTTAAATTTAATTAAATTAATTTCCCCAAATTTTTATTATTATTTTTATTTTTTTCAAGATCATGCCACGGAATTAATAATTCAGCTCCATGCCTCCAATTACATCTTACAGTCATATAATTTTCATCATCGGGTTTCCCACGGCCTCAATGCACGTGCTCATCACAAAATAAGGGTCTACAGTTAGCAGTACTGCACATGGCATTATGCTATTCTGTGATTTCATGGCTTTTAGCCATTCTGACATTGTGATGATACTTGGCCTTATGCCTAATGTTTATTACAGCTTATTAGTTGTTCTGTTGCACATCGGGAGATACATATGTGACCGATAGTGTGACGGCCCGAGGTACTTGATACTCAGTGTCAGTTTACCCGTTTATCCAATCCAGTCATCTAGTATAGGTTACTTGGGCAACCAAAAAAATGAAAGTGGATAAATTTAATGAAATAATGAACATAACAAGTACAAAATCAATAAGACTATAAATAATTATCGAAAATTTGTCTGCATAAGACATCAATACATTCACTGCATATTTATTTTCTGTTATTTCTTTTTATTCCATTATTGGCCCCACTAAGCATTATTGCTTAGTGCGTTGCTTTTTGCCACGCATATGTTCTGGAGAGACCGATAGAGAGCCCAGTAGACCACAGACTAGGTGAGACTATCAGCAGCTTTGCATAGTGTCCGTGTCACCTCACCTTCTTCAGTGCATTGGTAGGACACTAGGTTTTATTTTGGTATTTTGTAATTAACTTTTATTTTCTCATGTGTAATTAAGACTTATATAATGTATTTTGGTATTAATGTAAATAGTGAAAATTGTGTTTATGAGTGAAAAATTCAGTATTTATTGATGACTTGTATATGAATATCATGTGAAATGAATGAATGAGAAATGAAAATATTGTTGAAAAAGATTGAGACTTTGTTGATAAAATGGAATTTGGGATTGATAGAAAACATAGTGGAAGTGTTTTTCACAGGTTCCGAAGAACTGTTTTCTCTGTTTTTAGTCGGTACTCTGGCGGATTTTTTATAAAATTTGTGGAACCTCAAATAAATTAATGTTTTCCATAAATGACTTAAATAAATTATACCTCACCAATTGTGCTTCATAACTATGATAAAAATAAATAAGGAAGGATAAAAATGAATAAAATAAAATATGGTGTTAAGACTTTGTGTGGTATATCTTCAATTTGCCTTGTATACGGGTAAGGGGTGTCACATTTAGTGGTATCAAAGCACGGTTTAGGCGTTTCTGGGTCTAGATCAAGTCCATACCATGCATTGCATTTGTAAGAGTCGAGGTGACACTAATGCAGATCTGTTTGTCTTTGTTATTTTGAATAGGATATGAACCCCACATCTCAGAGGGCAGTTGAGGAGGAAGTGGAGAGTCATGCTTCACCTGCAGCAGTTGAGACTAGGGGTAGGGGAGAACCTGCTCCGCCAGCTCAGTGAGCACTGCTCGGCCTCCACGAGCCATGTCCCAAAAATGGCCGAGTTTTTAGACAAATGGTGGGTAATGCCACCACCACCACCACCTCCACAGCAGAAATCACATCTGGAAAGAGTAAGAAAATTGGAGCAGTGGATTTCTTTGGCAAGAGAGAAGATAATTCTGTTGCAGTCGAAAACTGGCTGAACAGAACAAGAAGGGTTTTAAAACAACTCCACTGCACTCTAGAGCAAAATCTAGAAGCTGCTATATCTCTGCTGCAAGATGATGCTTATCAATGATGGGATACAGTGTCTAGTGAAGTGCAGCCAGAACCAATAACTTGGGACTTCTTCCTCTCAGAATTCAAGAAGAAGTATGTGGGTAATGTAAACCTAGAAGAGAGAAGAAGAGAGTTCATTAACCCGAGGCAGAGACAGTTGACAGTGGCAGAGTATGAAAAGGAATTTATTAGACTGAGCCATTATAGAAGGGAGATAGTCCCTAATGAAGCCGAGAGGTGTAAGAGATTTGAAGAGGGATTAAATGATAACATAAAGATCATGATTACTGCCTTGGGAATCACAGACTTCACCAAGTTAGTGGAAGCTGCAATAAAAGTTGAAAATGTTAGAATAAGTGAGCAGACTAGAAGGGAGAGATAGCAGAAGAGGGGCCCAGGTCAGTCTAGCTCATCTCCTGCACCTGGGAAGAAGTTCAAAGGTCCACCTGCACAGAGTTCAGGTCAACCTCAAGATCAGGGTCAATCTCAGGGGCCCAGGCCACAGTTCACCCCTAGGAGAGGTCAGTCCACACCATCAGTGTGCAGCTCTCCAGAGACGGGGTTCAGGGGACCAGCCCCAGCATCTTCTGCATGTCCACATTGCCTGAAGTGGCATAAGAGGGAGTGTTGGAGAGTAGCAGGTGCACGCAAGGTGTGGATCCTGAGCATCGATTAAGGAAGCTGTCACCTTGAAGCATACTGTTTGCTCCAACACAAGCGACAGACACTGCTCCTGCACCACAAAGGGTAGGAAATCGCAAATCGAGGCGGTGGGACCATCACGAGACGCATCGAGCGTGAGAGAGGCACGAGGTAAAGCACCTGCCAGAGCCTATGCCATAAGAGCTCAGGAGGAACAAGATGCCCCGGACGTCATCAGGGGTACGTTCTCCCTCTACAATACATCTGTGCATGCATTGGTGGATCCAGGATCCACTCATTCATACATCTACATCAACCTACCCGTAGAAAGGGGGATATTAGTAGGGGAGAGTGACCAAGACATCCTGGTCACTAATCCATTGGGCCATAGTATAGTGGTGAACAAGGTGTACAAGGGTTGCCCGTTAAGGATTCAGGGGTATGAATTCTTGGCAGACCTGATTGAGTTGCCTTTCCATGAGTTTGACGTGATTTTGGGAATGGACTAGTTGTCACGTCATCAAGCAATGGTTGATTGTAAACTGAAGAGGATTTCTTTGAAAACTCTTGAGGGTAATGAGATCAAAGTTGTAGGGGAAAGGACAGATTTCTTGTCCAATGTCATCTCAGCCACAGTTGTAAGAAAACTGATGAGAAAAGGCTGTGAAGCTTACCTAGCACATGTGGTGGATACTAGGCAAACTAAGCCAGATCTGTGTGACATACCCATAGTAAGAGACTTCCCAGATGTGTTCCCTGAAGAATTGCCTAGCTTGCCACTAGAAAGGAAAGTCGAATTTGCTATTGAGATACTTCCGAGTACAGCACCAATCTCTATTGCTCCTTATAGGATGGCACCTACAGAATTGAAGGAACTGAAAATCCAGTTACATGAGTTACTGGATAAGGGGTTCATACACCCCAGTGTGTCACCATGGGGAGCTCCAGTGCTGTTTGTGAAAAAGAAGGATGGGACTTTGAGGTTATGTATCGATTATCGACAGTTGAATAAAGTAACTGTGAAGAATAAGTATCTGTTGCCTAGAATTGATGATCTGTTTGATCAGTTGAAAGAAGCAGCAGTATTTTCCAAAATTGATCTCAGGTCAGGGTATCATCAGCTGAGGGTGAAGGATGCAGATGTGCCAAAGACTGTATTCAGGACTTGGTATGGGCATTATGAGT
This sequence comes from Hevea brasiliensis, assembly GCF_030052815.1. Lineage (NCBI taxonomy): Eukaryota > Viridiplantae > Streptophyta > Magnoliopsida > Malpighiales > Euphorbiaceae > Hevea > Hevea brasiliensis. The sequence continues at coordinate 18,967,643 of NC_079505.1, forward strand.
TTCCGGTGATGCCCTTTGGCCTAACAAATGCACCAGCAGCATTCATAGACCTTATGAACCGCATCTTCCATCCATACCTAGATCGGTTCATAGTGGTCTTTATTGATGATATTTTGGTGTATTCCAAGACCAGGGAAGAACATGATGAGCATTTGAGGATTGTTCTGCAAACCCTGAGAGAAAAAAAGTTGCATGCTAAGTTGTCAAAGTGTGATTTCTAGTTAGATTAAGGTAGAATCAAAATGATTCGTAACTCAAAATAGTCTGACCATACATATTTACTAGGTCTAGTATGAGTAGTTACATGAAAAGCATTTTTAAATAAAATATGTAGAGTTTTCAAACTAGTTGAGTTTATTTTGACTTTATCTCATATTTTTTGAATGAAATTAATCATTTTTAGTCATAGATAGATTTAAATTGCTCATTAAATTTATATTATTTATAAAAAATTTTCACATTAATATACAATTTACGGGTCATTTGGATTAAAATAATAATTTTTTTTTCAAACAACTCATATTTATTTATTTTTTAAAATCATGTTGATTGAATAACTCATTCATTTCATTTGTCAATTATTTCAAACAATAAAATTCAAGTAAATTTTATCATTTTAAAATGTATTCCAAATACATAAATTTTCTTATAAATTCATTTGAATTAAATTCTTTTTATAGAATGGAATTGAATTCTTTCAGAAGAATTATTTTATGGAGTGCTAATGTTTGTTATATCTATATTAGTGGGATTGATTTTATTGTAATCAATAAAGATATAGGTTTCATATTACATTGAAATTTATTATATAAGATTTAAATTTATTATGCTCGGTAAAATTTTTTCTTTATTTTTCAATTTTTTTTAAATTTAAAATACAAATGATAAATAAAAAAAAATTTTTGTCTTAAGTGGCAAGTGATCTTTTATTTTATTTTTAGGAAAAATTATTTTTTTGTCCCTGAGATATAACATAATTAACACTTTTATCCTATTTTTAAAATCTAATGGTATATCCCTGAATTTTGTTTCCATTGTACATTTATGTCCTTCTATCCAAATTTAAGTCACGTTTCAATTAAGTCAAATGTATATCAGGGGTCAGATGGTAGAGAAACATTTTTAGTTCCTAAAATACCCTCATTTACTGTCTCTTCCTTCTCTTCTATCTAACTATCTCTCTCTTCAGTCCTCTACTCTGCCTAAAACTAGGATGCCATCACAAACCCATTTCCCCCCATCTCTCTCACAGACCTATTCCCTTTACTTTCTCCAGACTCAAACCACCTAAATTCAATGTGCCTTCGTGTAAAACCTAAAAAACAATAGCATAATCAGAGCAATTGCATCCCAAAAGCACAACCCGATAGTTCACAACCCGAATTCAAAAATCAATCCTTCTCTTAACCCCTGATAAATTTTTACGCTTCTTCTTTCCATTTCATTTCTTTGTTTCTCTTGCTTTTGTACTACTAAACTAGACCACTGAAATCATAACTGCATAAGTGACACCAAGGGCACAGAAGGTAGCCATTTGAACTTTCAAACAAACAAGAATAACTGCATTTGCACATTGAGCAGTGCGAACCAAAACCTGCCTAATTACAGGGTATAGATCCAATCCCCATTTATCATCGCAGAAAAATCCCAAAGTGCCAAATCGGCTTGGGAAGCGAAGGAGCCATTGGAAGCGGTGGTGGTGCAGGTGTGGCATTAGAACCATCGCATGCACCTTGCCCGGACTTCTTCCTTGTCCTTCACTCCATGAGTAACTACCGCCTTAGGTGCTCTGCTTCAGACACTAGAGCTACGATAATAAATCAATTCCATAAATACAAGTGATGAGGCTGGATCTTAAGGAGTAGCTTGCAGGTTAAAGGTGGTTGGCAAACAAAGCAAGTGGTGGAGGCAAACAAGAGCAGACAAGGAAAAGCTGGAGACGGGAGGAGGATGTGGAGGTAGCGAGGAACTGTAGATGGAGGGGGACCAATTTGTCTGTTGTTGATCCTTGGGTTGTATTCAGATTTTTAATTGGATTCTTTTTCGTACTTATTTATGTGTAATGTATGTCTCTTGTTTGATGATATGTCTAACAGAATATTGTGTGATGCATGCTTATGTTGGTTGAGAAAGTGGCAGTTTAATTATGAACTTTTCAAGTTAATCAAGTGTACTATGGTTATTTCATGCCGGCACGGCGATTTTGACTTAAGGACCTTTATTTTGATGAATTAAAAATACAGAACAAAATTATTGACTTTTTAAAATGAAGAAACAAAAGTATTAATTATGTTTTATACTAGAGACGAAAAAGCAATTCTTTTTTATTTTTATAATATATATATATATATAAAATACATACCGTAGATAAAATTCATAATCACATGGATTGACTCACATATAAGCGAAGATCTCTATGAGAAGCTATATCTAATGATTTTCACCTCTAGTGTTTATACTTTATCTACCACCAATTCTAATTTAATCATACCACAGCACACCATTTAATAATCTTTATAATTGATATAATAAAGTTGATCTCAAAATGAACTTATCAGATAAGTAGCACTCTTTTTTTTTTTTTTCATTTGTCCAGTTTGTGTTTATTTTCTAATAATTTTACAACATCAATTAATGATATATGTAGTGACATGTAAATACTAATAGACCTATAAGATATTTAATAAAAAAATAATAAAAATAGTTGCAATTTAATTAATATTAGGAGACCTAAAGGTTGTAGTTATAAATTATATAAACTAAAGCAATATTTTTATTTTCCACTATAATTAAAAAATCATGTACTTAATTCTTTATAAGAAAAGAAAATTATAACAATAGTTACAATTTAATTAATATTAAAAAAATTAAAAGTCATAATTATAAACTATATAAATCAATACTATATATGAAAAATTAAATTAGTCACCTCCAAAGGGAAATAGAAGATATAACGTCTAATTAAAGTCTTCTATTAATCCTACTAAATGATGTTTTAGTAATCAACAAATTTGAAAAAGATGATAAACAATTTATACAAATATCACAAAAGAATTTCTATCTTATAGGAATTTATTTATATTGGTATTTTATTATTTATTATTTATATTCATTTTCTATTTAAATTTATTCTTCACATTTATTTTCTTTATATTGTCACAAATTTTTTTACAAGCTATTCTTAAAATATTTTAAATAAATTAAGCATAAATATATAAAAAAAGATATATATTCATATTCTTATTCCATTAATTAAAATATTTATTTTGACTTTATTTTTCCCATGGGTTGAGTGGTGATAGGATAGACAACTGACAATTTAGTCTTAAGAACTCACAATGGGAATTAATTTAAATTTTATTAAACTTTATTTGAAACCATCAATAAATATATCTCCTTTATTTTTAGAACATTAGAATATTATTTTCTAAAAGTTTATTTCAATCAAATAATTTAATTCAAGTACCAATTAATTTACATACTCTCTTTAATTTAAAAAAAAATAATTTTTGGAAGTATAATTTTAATTAAATAATTAAATTCAAATCTAAATTTAATTAGGACTATAACTGCAATTTTAATTTAATTTAAAATAAAATAATTTAATTTTTAAACCATAATGGCAAACCCTAAACCTAACTCAGATTATTTATGGATTTTCTATTATGATTTAATAGCATAATTGTCATTGATATTTAAAAATTAATTTATTTTATTTAAAACAAATTAAAATTGCAATTATAATCTTATTTATATTGAGATTTGAATTTAATTATTTAATTCAAATTATACTTTAAAAAATTATTTTTTAAATTAAAAAGGGCAAGTAATCTAATTTACACTTGAATTAACTTATTTAATTGAAATAAATTTTTAGAAAATAGTGTTTTAGAAAATAATTTCATTGATAAATAAATCTCCATTAATTTGATTAAGAAAATAAGATTGAGAGAGAGAGAGAAGAGAAACAGGGTAAATAGTAATTTAATTTTTTTTTAACTTGAAAACCGGCTATTAGTCAAGGGAGATTTTTTTTTTAAATGAAATTAAAGTTGAGTAATTATATTTTAACTAATTAAAATTGAATAACTGAAATAAAACTAATATTTAAATTAAGAGATTATTGATGCAATTTATCTCAAAAAGTCTTTAGGGTTGGTAAAAAAAGCCATATTGCACATAGATAATAAAATTTTCAATGAACTTCTTTCTATCAAAAAGATTTTATATGATAGTTTTTAAGGTTAGCTCTTATATTTTTATTTTTTTTACTCTTTAGTCCTTTTTATCATTTTAACCATTAGTTTGAATTTTATTCAACCACTGTAATTTGAAAAATATAACTACATAATTGATTTATCTTACGAGTCTTAAACTATTTAATCCATGTAATGATAGTTTCTCTTTATTTTGAATACATTCACTAACAGAAAATTTAATTTAAACTAAACGATGAGATTAAAAAATAAACATAACATAAATATAATGACTAACTAATATATTTTTCAACGTAAAAAAAATAATTTTATTAAAATAAAAAAATTAAATAATAATTTTTTAAATATTTTTTAATTGTCGAAGCCCAATAAAGGACATAATTGCAACCCTAATTCCCAGTTATTTTTTGTAGGCTAGACCCGGTATATGGCCCGCAGCTCAAGTAATAATCATCGTTTGAAAATACAAGCTCTACAAAGAGTTTTAAGGCTGAAAACTCCATTGAATTAAAAAAAATAATAATAAAAAATAACCAAACCAAACCAAACTATAAATAGTAGCAGAAGCTCCCACTCAAGCTGCATAACCAAAGACCCAAAAAAACTACTGCACAACACAACACTATGATTCTGAATAGATCCAAACCTAAGATTCAAGAGGAAATAACTATGAACCAGCAGCTTTGCTAAATAACAATCGAAGACCCAAGATATCTGAACTGATAGCAAGCAAGCTTTAAGTTACAACAAGAAGCTTAACTTTGTTGAATCCATGGACAGTGCTGGGCAAGAAATACAAAGAAATTAATCACCAATATGGTCAGAGTAGCAATAAGCAATAAAGAAATTAATCACCAATTTGGTCAGAGTAGCAGCAAGGAATATGAACAAGGTCATTTACATAATATTAATGAATAAGCAATAATTAAGACTAAACAATATTTAACAGATGAAGAAGATTGATGATTCAGTTCCTGCATTACCTCCAATTGGCCTCCCTCCTCAGTGCTTCAAATGCATTTCTCGAGAGCCTCTTCAACTCATTATATGCTTGGAGTAGCAAATGGTAAAGATCTTGATACGAGTTCCAAGCTACCCATTTAAATATGCAGGTCAAGAAACCATCTGAAGCTTGGGACTAAGATCAACACAATTTGATTTACAAGCTTTGAGTATGGATTCAATAGCAAATGCTATTCTCAAACATATTCTGGGAATGAGATGGGTATTTTGTTGTGCTGAAGGAGATAAGCATCGGAATTATTTCTACAACTCGGATACTGTAATAAAATATTTCAAAATTGGACTTAATGCTGATAAAAAAATTATTAATAAAAAATTCTCTCCCTCTCCCTATCTTTGCCTCTACAAACAACACATAAATCAAAATCTCTCTTTGCATCGAAAATTACATATGAGAGAAGGAGATTTAACAATGTAATAAAAAAATATTCTAACATGTTCAATCATGAAATACATAAATAAATTTCAAAATTTCAATGAAAACCCTTTCAAAATACTACAACTAAGTATTATTTCTACAACTCAGTTACATTAATATAGACTAAACTATCACAATTAAACCATTAAAATTACTGCTAAAATCATACATTTTATATAGAGATCTAAAATTGTAAAGACGACTCAGATTTACTAGAATGATATACCTAACTAGAAGATTGATTCCGTGGCTCACTCCAGCCTGCCAAATAGGCTTTGGATTGCATCTTCAGCTAGCTCCTTTGAGTGCTGTAAATCTTCACCTACTAATAGATATAAGTCTTGATATGGATTGCGTACTACTCGTATAACCATGTAGACCCATAAACTCAGAAGTAACACACCATAGACGAGAACATGAATCAAAACAAGTAGCACAATTACCTTATAACCCAATTGAGTTGGGATGGGTTTTGAGTGCATGTTCAATTGTCATTGCATAGTTGATTAGAGCAACCACCAAGGGTAGATAATATTTCATCGCGCGTCCTGTGTTATATATATATATATATATACACAAATGAAAAGGGAGGAGGAGGAGGTTATTTAAAAATAGTTAGTTCAAAGAGTAAATATGTAGGATGAAACAAAAGCGATAAAGGTTAATGCAGAAGTAAGCAACAGCAAGGCTCACGGCACATTTATCACATCCAACATCAAGGTTCAAGCATCAGAAGGCATAGATTTACAGCAAACGCATAAAAAAAAAAAAAAAACAAAATTCGATGTATTTAGAGCAAAAGGCCGAAAAATATAAACGAGAACAAATCTAATGTACTTAGCTAAATGCCAAAATACAATATGATCAATTACAAACCTAAGAAATTAATAAAACCCATTAAGTAGAATAGATTTAAAAGTAAAAGATTCTTCCATCTGGGCTAGTAAGAGAAAATAACTCCCAAAAATCAGAGAGGAGAATTGCTGACCTCTCTGCTACCTGTGACTTGCTTATGCGAAAGGAGAATTGTTGCTGATACTGAGACCATAAGAACTCCTAAAATCACAGAGGAGAGCGCTGGCCAATTAGGAGAGAAAGGACAAGCAGATGAGAGGAGAGTGATGGTCGATGGAAAGGATATTGAAAGCTACATAAATAAACATAAAAAAAAAAATAAAGAGGCTTTAAATCAAAGAAAACTAGAAATGGGGAAGAAATGGAAAGGGACTACAAGGGCTTGCTGGAGAATAAAAAATGGAAAGGAGGAAGCAGAGAAGACCTCCACAATCGGCAGAAAGGAGGAGGAGGAGATGAGCACGATGAGGGTAGGGTTAGGCTTAAATAAATATATATATAAACTAAGACTTAAATGGCTGAGATTATCTGAAGTGAAGTGGAAGGGACGGCTAGGATTAGTTAAGTTAATAAAAAGGAGAAAAAAGGACGTTGGAGTTGACAATCCGACTCGAGAAATGAGGCTTAAAACATTTAACCCCTAGGCCACATAAAATATTACGGGTCATTTAGATTAAAGAAAATTTTTTTTTTCAAACAAGTCATATTTATTTATTTATTAAAATTGACATTGAGATCATACTAATTGTAAGATTGATGCTCAATTGAAATCTTAATTCTATGTCTTTTTAAATTTTACATGAATTAAAATGAATTACTGTATCTAGTAGGATTATGACAACTCAAAATTTTTGTGTTATAATATTAATTTGAGAGTTTTAGTACATGTTTTTTTTTTAATAATTTTAGTTATAATTGATAATAATTTAAAAAATTATTAGTATATAATGGATAAAATTAAAATGAAAATTAAACAAAAAAAATAAAACAGGAAGGGCCTAACTTGTTAAAACAGAAAGTGAAATTACATGAGAAATTAAATAGAGGAAAGAGATTAATACACACGTTTGGGTTGCCAAGGAAGCTGATGAGTTAATTATGGTCCTGTTTGGCATTATTGTTAAAACTGCTATTGAGAAAATTACTTTTTTAAATATACTAATTAGAGAGTGTTAAAAAATAATTAAAAATTAAATTTGATTAATTTTAGTCATAAGAATACTAAAATAATAAAACAATTTTTTCTAAATTGTTTTTCTCAATATTATCTAAAATGATACTTTTATTCAAAAAAATAATTTTAAATTCTGAAACTCAATACTAATCAAGAGTTATATAGTAATTGTGAATAGCGGTGGTTGTATAACAAAATCCAAAGCCAGAGAGTACCTGTAATAAAAAAAAAAAAAAAAAATCAATTTTTTGTGGAGACAGACCCAAGAGTTGGATGGCCGCCTGTTTTTTCACGCTTGGGCGATGCGTTTATATAGTGTCTTACCAACCCTTAAGCATACGGTTCCACCACATCAGACATTTAGATAGTGCCTTACCAACCCTTTAGCATACCAGTTCCACCACATCTCTGATGATTCCACGTGGTTTATTTTTGGAACTCACTTTTCATCCCTTAAACCCACTTTATTGCTTAGACAAAATAAATAAATAAATAAATAAAAACACACCACTTTATTAGATAATATATTATGTAAAGAACGGCAGAATTAGGGGTGGCCACGATTCAGAAACCGTCTGTTCAGGTTCAATAAAATCATGAACCTGAACCAAACCGTCATGGGACGGTTTGGAAGACGGTTCTTGAACCGCTAGTTCCGGTTCGAGCCCCGATTTCAAACGGTTTAAAGGACGGTTTGAAAAACGACAGTTCAATACGGTTTGAAAGCGGTTTAAGAGTGACTTAAAGAAAAAAATTAGAGAAAAATTTTATTGATTTAGAATTTAAGTTATATTTGTAAAAATATTTTAATTTTTCTTAGAAATCTTTTAATCAAAATAAAATAAGAAAAATAAGAATAAAAATAACTTATTTTTAAGAAAAATTTAATAAGCAAAGACTTGAACTTATTAAAAAACTAGAGATGAAATTGATTTAAAAAAAAAATTAGAAAAATGTGCATGAACTTAATTTTGCCTATGTATCTCTTTAGGATTTAAAACTCCGCCTAAGTAGTTTGCACTTAGCCGGTCCCAAGCCCGGGTAAAGGAGGAGGGTTGCGGTAGGTGACAACCAGCGTAAAAATTTCGTCACACCCTATGATATGGATTCAAATGATATAAACGTTGGGGCGTCCTCCACTAACGACGCGCTACATCGGAGCCCGGGTGTAGTGATAAATATGCAAGGGTGTAGGGCGTTCACCGAAAGCGACGCGCCATGCCGGCGCCCGGGTGTGGTGTTAAGTGAGCAAGGGTTCCCACATCATGGACGGGTGTGGGTAAAGAAGTTAGTCCATAGGACAGATAGTAGAACAAATAGTGGAACAGAACACAAGATAGATATAGAAAATAATAGAAGATATCATAGAAGGAGACCAATTAGGAAGGAGCAGGATAGGAGGAGGATCAGGGTTGGTACTTGGAATGTTGGATCACTTACAGGAAAATTAATGGAGCTTGTGGATACCTTGGAAAGGAGAAGGGTGAATATTGCTTGCATTCGAGACTAAATGGGTAGGAGAGAAAAGTAAGGAAGTGGGTAATTCGAGTACAAGCGTGGTTTCTGGGAAAGGAGAGAAATAAGAGCAGTGGGTATAATCATAAACAGAACATTGAAAGACGCAGATGTGCTGTGAAAAGAGTAGGAGATAAAATTATACTAGTAAAACTAGTACTAGAAGGAGAAATAATAAATGTAATTAGTGCTTATGCCTCACAAATAGGACTAGAGAGTGAGAGTAAATAAAGGTTTTGGGAAGATATGGATGATCTAATGCAAAGCATACCGAATGAAGAAAATGTGTTCATCGGTGGAGATTTGAATGGACATATAGAAAGTGATAGGCAAGGTTATGAGAATGTTCATGGAGGTTTTGGTTTTGGCAGCCGAAATGAGGAGGAAAAAAGTATTCTGGATTTTGCTATGCCATGCGACCTAATACTAGCAAATACATACTTTATAAAAAGAGAGTCACATTTAGTGACTTTCAAAAGTGGGCAACATAGAAGCCAAATCGACTTCCTCTTAACCAGGAAGACAAATGAGCTCTATGCAAGGATTGCAAGGTCATTCCAGGAGAGGCTTTAACAAGTCAACAGAGGTTGGTGGTCTTGGATGTCAAGTTTAGGAACAATTCAAGTAAGGTTAGAAGAAATAGTGTAGCTCGAACAAAGTGGTGGGAGTTCAAAGGAGTAAAGCAAGTGAAGTTCATATGGAAGCTGGTTATGGAGGCCAAGGGTATGTGGATACAGATAGCATCAAAGATTAGAGAAGTAACTAGAAAAGTACTTCGAGAGTTTACAAGACATGGACCACCCTCAAAAGAGAGATGGTGGTGGAATGAGGAAGTACAAAAGGCAATGAAGAGAAAGAGGGAATGGTATAAGAAATTACCTAAGTGTGATAATAATGAGGCATATGAACAGTACAAGATAGCAAAGAAAGAGGCAAAAAAGGCAGTTAGTCAAGCAAGAGCACAGGCCTTTGAAAAGTTATATGAGAAACTTGGAACTAAAGAAGGGGAGAAAGATATTTATAGATTAGCAAGGAGTAGAGAAAGGAAATGTCAAGATCTCAATCAAGTTAGGTGCATTAAGGATAAAGAAGGAAAAGTGTTGGTAAAAGATGAGGACATTAAAGAAAGATGGAGAAATTATTTTAATGATCTCTTTAATAATAGTCAAAATGGTAATAGCGTGAATATAGATTATAGAACAATAGAAAATAATGTAAATTATACTAGAAGGATTCGATCTTTAGAAGTAAAGGAAGCACTTAAGAGAATGAAAGTGGGTAAAGCCTGTGGACCCGATGAAATACCAATTGAAGTGTGGAAGTATTTGGGAGATATGGGAGTGGTATGGTTAACTAAATTATTTAATAAGATTCTAAACTCAAAGAAAATGCCTGATGAATGGAGGAAGAGTATTTTAGTACCTATTTTTAAAAATAAGGGAGACATACAGAGTTGCTCAAACTATAGGGGAATTAAACTCATGAGCCATACTATGAAGTTGTGGGAGAGAGTTGTGGAGCATCGACTACGTCATGATACTTCTATCTCTCTCAATCAATTTGGTTTCATGCCCGGTCGTTCAACTATGGAAGCGATCTTTCTCATTAGAAGCTTGATGGAGAAATATAGAGATGGGAAGAAAGATCTACACATGGTTTTTATTGATTTGGAGAAGGCTTATGATAGTGTTCCAAGAGAGATCTTATGGAATGTGTTAGAACAAAAGAGGGTATCTATTAGGTACATACAAGTATTGAAAGATATGTACGAAGGAGCAACTACTATTGTGCGCACAGTGGGAGGGGACACAAGTGATTTTCCGATCTCAATTGGATTACATCAAGGATCAGCCATAAGCCCTTACCTTTTTACATTAGTTTTAGATGAACTGACGAAACATATACAAGAGAGTATTCCTTGGTGCATGATGTTTGCGGATGATATTGTTCTGATAGATGAGACATGAGAAGGAGTTAATAGGAAGCTAGAACTTTGGAGAAGTGCTCTAGAGTCAAAGGGTTTTAAGTTAAGTAGAACGAAGACAGAATACATGCATTGCAAGTTCAGTGAAGGCCAAACTGGTAATAGGGAAGGAGTTAGTTTGAATAGGGTGGTACTGTCCCAAAGTAATCACTTTAAATATCTAGGCTCAGTCCTTCAAGTAGATGGGGGATGTGAGGAGGATGTTAGTCATAGGATTAAAGCCGGATGGTTGAAGTGGAGACGTGCCACGGGAGTTTTATGTGATCGTAAGATTCCCAATAAATTAAAAGGAAAATTTTACCGTCTGACCATACGATGGCTATGTTATATGGTAGTGAGTGTTGGGCACTGAAAGAATCGTATGCATCTAAGATAAGAGTTGCAGAGATGAGAATGTTAAGGTGGATGAGTGGCCATACTAGATTAGATAAAGTCCGTAATGAGAGTATCAGAGAAAAGGTAGGAGTGGTGCCAATTGAAGATAAGTTGAGAGAAGGGAGATTGAGGTGGTTTGGTCATGTGAAGCGTAGACATACGGAGGCTCCAGTTAGACAAGTAGAGCACATTAGGTTAGAGGATAGAAAGAAAAAAAGGGGTAGACCTAAATTAACTTGGAGGAGAGTAGTACAACATGATTTAGAAACATTACACATTTCTGAGGATTTAACCCAAAATCGTTCAGAGTGGAAAAAGCGAATCCATATAGCCGACCCCAAATTTTTGGGATAAAGGCTTAGTTGAGTTGAGTTGAGTTGTATCTCTTTAGGATTTAAAGGAATCAAAATTTTCAGTTATAAGTTGAGAGAAGGGAGATTGAGGTGGTTTGGTCATGTGAAGCATAGACATAGAAAAGCTCCAATTAGACAAGTATAGCATATTGAGTTGATGATAGAAAGAAAATAATAGGTAGACCTAAACTGACTTGGAGGAGAATAGTACAACATAACCTAGAAGCATTACACATTTCCGAGGATTTAGCCCAAAATCGTTTAGAATGGAGAAAGAGAATCCATATAGCCGACCCTAATAAATTTTTGGGATAAAAACTTAGTTGAATTGAGTATTACTTGCCATTTTTAAAAAAATTATATGATAATTGATAATTAAAAAAATATAAAAGAAAAAAAATCATAATAGAGGGTATTGAAAATTTTATTGAAGATATAAAATAATAACAGAGTAATTGAGATAGTATTAAAAATTTCAGTGAGCATAAAAATAATAAAGTAGGGGAATTGTGAAAGTACTGAGAATTAAAAGGAGTGTAGAAAATAATTATTTAGAAAATTTGAGAGAAATTGGAAGAGTATTAAGAATTAAAGAGAGTGTAGAGAATAATTATGTAGAGAATTAATGATATATATATATATATAAATGAATTAGGAGTAGAGTGAAGTATTTATTGAATTTTTTTGTATTTAAATCGCTGGTTTGATCTGATTCGGAATCGTCGGTTCAATCCGGTTCAAAAATGCCGGTTCACGATTTTTGAAAATTATGAACCTGAACCAAACCGTTGACAGACTGTTTCGGTCCGGTTCGAAGCCGATTTCGGTTTTGACTGGTTTCGATTCGGTTTTGATCAAACCGGTTCCGGTTCGAAACCGGACCGTGGCCACCCCTAGGCAGAATCCAAAACCCACAACGATATATCTTCCATGGGAACCGGTGGCTGAATCATGTTCAGATGCCCCTAGGGCTCTTTTAATGCATTTGAGACGTATGGCCAATATATATATATATATATATATACACTTCAGTAACTTGTGATTTACACATTTAATTAAAAAGGGCTCGAAGTTTTATTTTTTACACATAAGAGCCGATAGTTTAACATCATTAACACTTAAAAGACAAAGTGACCAATTGTGTTAGATTTTTGTTAATTTAGCAAGTGTGCACTGACATGGTGATAACGTGGCAAAACGTGGCACTGACGTGGCATGCCATCAACGCCACATAGTGTCATGTCAACAATTTAATTATTATTGTTTATTTTGAGATCTAAGTATAAAAGTTAAAGTATATGTCCTTAAGTGTCAAAAGTGAATACTATATGTCCCTTAAATGTGAAAAAAAGGAAAGCTCGGGTTCTGAGTGTTTAAAGTTTAAAATTACATGATACTTAAGTATACTTTACGCTTTGATTTACAAATAAATATTTATATTCTAACAAATAAGTCCATAAATATTATAATTATTTCTAATCTTTTTGCCTCTGTAATAATAAGTATAATATTTATGGACTCATTTGTCAAAATATAAATATTTATTTGTAAATCAAAGCGTAAAGTACACTTAAGTATTATGTAATTTTAAACTTTTAGTATTCAGAGCCCGAGCTTTTTCTTTTCTTTTTTGCATTTAAAAGACAAGTGATTTTAGCTTTTGACACTTAAGGGACATATACTTTTAACCTTTTGCACTTAGGTCATAAAAGGGACATATACTTTTAACCTTTTACACTTAGGTCATAAAATAAATAATAATAATTAAATTACTGATTTGACACTGACATTTTGCTGACGTGGAGCTGATGGCATACCACATCAGTGCCATGTTTGCCACGCATACCTACTACATTAGTAAAAATCTAGCATCGTTAGTCACTTTATCCCTTAAGTGCTAATGGTGTTAAACCAGAAGTCCTTTTGTGCAAGAAAAAAACCTCAAGCCCCTTTTAATAAAATGCGTACACTACAGGGTACTTAAATATACTTTTCCCAAAAAAAAAAAAACCACTACAATGTTTTTTCATTCAACATTTGTATTCATTTAAGTGCGGATATACCAGTTGTTTGGCTCATTTTAGAGAGAATTATATTTTTCTTCTTTTTTTCTGAAAATAGATTGAATTATATTAATCCTTTTCATTTTTAGCATTTAGACAATATGATATATGTAAATCTCTTTAAATTAAATCAAATTTGCTTAGCTATAAAATTATTTAATATATACATTTTTTAAAATGATAAATACTATATTAATTCTTTTTTATATATTAATTTTTTAAGCAAATACATCAAAAATTAAATATTAAATTTAATTAATTAAATAAAACATACTAAAATTTATAACAATTAATACTAATATTAATTAATATTATAAAAATTTATTGAATATATCATAAAGATAAAAAATAATTCAAATATTTCACATTATTTACATCATAATAAAGTGATAAAAATTATTTGATGCAATAATTATAATACTTATAAAAGAAAAAAGAAAAGATGATAGTATTCTTTCAATGTAGAATAATTAAAAAAAATAGATTTTAAGGAAAACTATTTTTTTAGAGAAAAATGTAAAATATTTATTTGTAAATATAAGATAAAAAAATTAAAAAAAAAAGGGCGAGAAGGAGATGGGATGATATATAATTTTTATTTTTATTTTTTATTTTCTTTTACTTTTCCTATTCACTTGTATATTGATACTGCTACGAGCCTTTGAAAATCAATCCAAGTGCCACATAAGCTTGTAAAACAATAAAGTAGTGAGATCAATGACTTTCTAACCAGCCATTCTAATGCTCAAATAAGATATTATTGATGGCAGAATAAGCGTATTTAATTAATATTTGTTTTTTATATTTATGACTAAAGCACTAAGTAGCTATCGTAGCTATTTTTATGAATCTTAGGACATTGAGTTAATATCTCGAGATTTCCTTTTGAAGATGCAGCCTTATCATTGACTGGCAATGCTGATGCTCAGTAGAGCTAACTCAGTCGAGTTAACTCAGTCGAGTTAATGCTCGGCTTATCGAGCTAGCCTCTACAACTCATCAAACTTCTCTCCTACTTGATTTGGGTTGTCCAATCATTATTTTACTGAGTTTTTTACCAAGTGCTGACACTTTGATCACCACATTAGATTTTTTATCCAAGTATTGACTATTTAATTTGATTTTAAGCGAGTAATCTCTATATTTCTATATAATATATGTAAAATTTAATAATTAACATTAGCGCGCCATGATTTGTAATGAAAGCAAAATTTTAATTTTTTTTCAAAAAAATAAAAATAATAATTATAAAAATTTTGTAAAAAAAGTAACATCAATTATTATAAAATCAAATGAGAGCTTTATTTGATTTTAAGAGAATAGAATAATTATTATAATAAATTATAGAGAAAAAAATATATTAATAAATTTAATTTTTTCTTTTTTAATAGTGAAAATGACATGAATTTTTAGTATTTTATTATTATGTATATTTTTATGATATAAATTGATAAAATAGAGAGTAATTTTATAATTTTCATGTAATTTGAATGTCAAATTATACATGATGATTGATAAAAGTGGTGTCATTAAATATAAAGAATTGGAGGAACCAAGCATTCAACTTCCAGGAGATTTCGTGTCCAAAACCATGTTGGTTACAGAAAACCATATTGCCTAGGAAAAACGTAGTCAACGGAGACTAGTGAGTTTTTTTTTTTTTTTTTTAGTTTTCATTAAAATTTAAATATGAGATTTCATAAATTTAAAAATAATTTAATGTTATATTTGGATGGAGAGATTTGACCTATATATTTAAATTTATATTAAATATATTATTTGAATATTATTAATGAAAATAGATTTGAATTTGGTAGGCATTTCAATCAAAATTCTTTTTATTAGTCAAATAAAAAAAATTTAAATTTATGAATTTCAAATTCAAGGGGGCAAAATGCACTTTTGCATTCATTTGTTTTTATCTGTAAACTAAGCATATATAATTAGGGTATGCATTCAATTAGTTTTATTTTAAATCAAATCAAAATCGAATAAAAAATTTAAAAATTAAATTATTAATATTATAAAAATCGAATTGATCTAATTTAATAAAAGAAATGAATTAAGTCACAAAATATTTAACTTCGCTTTTTTTGGCCACCCAGTCTACGCAAGCATTGCCCGATCTGGAGGGCATAAACAACTGAGCAAAAGGTTGATTCAATAACCAGTTCCAAACATTTTGACTAACAGACTCAAGCTCCCAAGGACAATCAACAAAAGGATGGTTGCAATATTAAGCTAACTGATAATAATCAATTTCAATAATTACAAATAAGATCCTTATACTTTTTGCAAATTGCATTGCTAGATAAAAGGTTTTGCCCTTAGTTGTTAAAGGAGACCAAGAGAAGCAAGAGGAAAATAAACTATCAATGAACATACCAGAACAAGATCTTATTACAACGCCAATACCTGTCTTGCCAGTTGCAACATCAAAAGAAGCATCAATATTCATTTTAAGAAAAGACGGTAGAGGATGAACCCAAAATGCTGGAACTTGATTTTGATTAGCACATGGATAAGGCAGAGAATGTTGTTGCAGAAGGACTTTATTATAAACCTCCTCAAAATCATTCTGAGCTTTCCTACTAATTAATAAAGGGTTAGGCAAGATTTGATAAAAAAAAAAAAAAAACTACTCCATTACGAGCAAGATTTATGATAAGTAAATCTCTTTAAATTAAATCAAATTTGCTTAACTATAAAATTATCTAATATATATATATTTAAATGATAAATACTATATTAATTCTTTTTTTAATGTTAATTTTTTAAGCAAATACATCAAAAATTAAATATTAAATTTAATTAATTAAATAAAATGTAGTAAAATTTATAACAATTAATATTAATATTAATATTATAAAAATTTATTGAATATATCATAAAGATAAAAAAATTTAAATATTTAACATTATTTACATCATAATAAAGTGATAAAAATTATTTGATGCAATAATTAAAACAATTTTCTTTTTTTTAGA
This sequence comes from Hevea brasiliensis, assembly GCF_030052815.1. NCBI lineage: Eukaryota > Viridiplantae > Streptophyta > Magnoliopsida > Malpighiales > Euphorbiaceae > Hevea > Hevea brasiliensis. The sequence continues at coordinate 18,984,607 of NC_079505.1, forward strand.
AAAAAAAGATGATAGTATTCTTTCAATGTTTAAGAATTAAATATATATATATATATACAGTTTAAGGAAAACTATTTTTTTTGAGAAAAATGTAAAATATTTATTTTCAAAGACGAGAAAAAAAAATTTTACAAAGGACGAGAAGGAAATGGGATGGTATATAATTTTAATTGTTTTTTGTAAATTTTCTTTTACTTTTCTATTCCCTTGTATATTGATGCTGTTATGAACTTCTGAAAATCAGTTCAAGTGTCACGTTAGCCTATAAAATAAGAAAATAGTAAGGTTAATGGACTTCTTACTAGTCATTCTAATGCTCAAGTTAGAAATTATTAATTAAGAGTGAAAAAGAAAAGTAGAGTATTTTGTAGTGATTTTTGACAAAGTAAATATCATTAATTAATATTTATTTATCATATTTATAGACTAAAATGCTAAACAAAAATGTTACACGACTCAAATTGAGCTAGCTCAAAATGGCATATTAGTAATTAAATTGAAATTTATTACCATTTTACCCTTTTAAGATATAAGCCATTTAGGGTGACTTGTGAGCCATTTAGCTCATTTATAAGCCACTTAACAATAAAGTCTGTTCATTTAATATCTACTCACCAAACAACATTTTTCAATGTCAAATTAATATATTTGCAGCTGTTGGAACTCTAAAAATTGAAAGCTTCCATGAAAACTCTTTATGACTATAACCTACTTCATGGCTTATGGAGATGAATAACCTTCATTCTTCCATTCATCTAACTTTCATATCCTACTGTACTCTCAAAATATGAGGCTCACAAGCAATAGAAGAAAAGAAAAATTTTATGTTGTCTTCCATGGTCTTCAACCTGGGATTTACACCTCATGGCAAGAATGCGCCCCACATGTTATTGGTGTAAGCAGGAGCTTGTACAAATCATATGACACAATGGAGGAGGCCTTGCATGCATTCAATCATACTAACAATCTGCCTATGAATTCATATCGTGGTGGTGATGGAATGTCTCTTGTTGCTTCATCTGGAATCTCAACAACTTTTGGTAATGAAGAGCCATGTCAACAATATCTTTCGACAATCAATATGGAGTCAAAGAAATCCTTAATGTTTGGAAAGGAAGACCCACGTGAAGAATCTCCTTCAATAAGTAATCTGCAGTTAAGAAATATGGAGTCCAAAAAATTGGATTATAGTGCTTTTTTCTACGGATTTGTTGCTGGGATCATTTTGGGGGTTTTATTCGGATGTTAATTGATGTAGTTTATAGTGACTGGAAAAAAATGAAGTGATTACCCTTTTGATGTGTTATCTTAAAGCCTAATGTATATATTAGTAGATTTAAATTATGAAATTGTTTTGGTGGATTAAAGATTTTGTCATGATATTTTTCTCATTTTCTAGAAATATTTAATTGTGGTATGACTTCCTTAAATTTAAAATATCTGCAAAAATTTTGCAAATTGTGTTTCTTTATTTTTTTTTACAATCAAAATGATTTGAATTACAATGCCAAAGAAGCATAGGAGATTGTAAGACAATTCAAAATTGCTTGCATAAAATGAAGCAAGTTACAAGGAAAACAATTGTAAAAAAAAATATGATAGCCACGTATATTGCAACTAAATTAGCTTTCCTATTTATTGAGGAGAAGCAATATGAGAAAAGTCTAGCATGTGGTTCTTGAGTGTATGAATAGGAGCCTTGATTTCCCATGAAATAGTTGCATGAGGATCATGGAGTCTTAAAACAAAATTACCGAATATGTTTAAAGGATCACCTTACTAATCTTTCTTGCTGAATCATGGAGGGCTATAGCTTTTAGATTTTAAGGTCTTAGTTTTATATTTACATATAACATTTAGAGTTTCAAATCTTTATCTTTATAAAACATAATAATTTTTCATGTTTGAGCAAAATAAGACATTATTTAACACAACATGGAACGTAGCTCTTCATTAACAAAAAAGTGAACACAAAAACAACACCAATGAAACATGATAATAGAGAAACATGACAAGGGAATAAGATAAACAAGATAACAAGCTAATTTTTGAAACATAACCATAGATAACAAAACATATCCACGAAACATAGAATTAGAAAACAAATCCTTTCCATAGCTTCACACAAGACACCAACTTGACACATTCTTCATTCAGCATGAGGTAATGACTCAACACCGGGTAATGTTTGAGCAGATGCTGAGGTATCAGAGATGACAATAACATTGTTGTCATAGTTTGTTGCATTTCCATTTGTTTGAGGCAACTGAAGGAAGATATCATAAGACTTCAAGAGTGGTGGCTCATCCAATAAAGTAGCAATGATGTATTCCTTACCCAGATCAAGAACCAATCTTTTCAGTAGCTGATTCACTTCAGTTTTTAGCTCTTCCAACTGTTGCTTAGTGCTATTGTACATTGTTTCTAGCGTTGCCAGAGATGTAGGCAAGTTAATGGACCTCCTAATCCTTCTCTGTGGTGTTGTATCCGTGGAAAGAATTGAGCTAATGAATGTAATTAGATTGATACCACTAAACTCAGTTAATCTCCATATATATATGTTGAACGTGGAGACTTTTACACTAGGAATGAATGTTTCATTATTTAACGTGAGATTTAATATGACATGTTGGTGGCTGGAGTAAAGTAGCTCTCATATAGGGTTCTTAGCTTAGTTTAACGTGCATGCATGATAGACATGCAATGGACATTCATTGTGGTGGATATACTGATTCTATTTTAATGATTATGCTTATGAGAAACAGATCACGAAAAAGTTATTTTGTTGATTGTGTTGGCTTATTCATTCTATGGTTATGAGATTGTTTTATCTATTTTTTGTCCAGTGTCCTTAGGTTGTTTGTCATCCACTTGTTTGCTTTTCTCATCCTGTCAGCTTGTTGGTGTGTACTTGCTTCTTCTAATTTGGTCGAGTCTCTGTTATTATTGGTTGCATTTGGTGTGCTTTATTGGGTTGTTTTAAAATTATGGTGGTTTACCTAGTTATGGTTGTTGTTTTATGTGCCTTTTATGCTAGGCTTTAGTTCAATATTCTTCTACAATCTTTGCTTCAGGAGATATTTAACACCACTTTCAAATTAGATAAAGAAATGCTGATAAAATGCCCGATAAGCAGATGGTGCTCTTAGTGCTTTATAGCAAACAAGTAGAAAAATTATAGTTTTTCAATTATTATGCTTTACTAACATAAGCAATGGATTATCTGGTTATAAAAGAAAAGGAAGAACATTAGAAGTAACATCAATGGTTATTTATAATGTTTGACATTGACATTAAAAAACAAAGGAAAACAGAGCATATTGTCTTATGAAAGATAGTTTAAAAACCCATCACATCCAACTAAAATAACCCTATTGTCCCTTAGCCCTACAAAGAAAACACACAAGGCCGAAATAAGGGGCTTTTGACCAAAAAGGTGTAATCGAAAACAAAATAATACCAAAAAAAGGTGCGTTCAAAGATAATTACCAAAAAGGGGTGAGTTACGCTGAGCTGGACGAGATGAGTGTGGGACGCTAATTATAATAGCGTTTTTAACGCATCAAAATTTTTAAAGGAAAGCTGGACGCTATTCAAAATAGCGTCCAGCTTTCCTTTAAATAATAAAAAATTAATTGAAAAAAAATTTAAAGGTTGGACGCTACTTATAGTAGCATCCAACCTTTTTTTTAATTATTTTATTTTATATTTTAAATAAAATATAAATATTATTTTAATAAATAAAATTATAATATATAATATTATATATTATAATATTTTTATTATAAATATTATTTTTTAATTTAAAATTAAATTAAAATTTAATAAAATAAAAAATTAAAATTAAAAAAATAAATAATTAAAAATATTTAAGAAAAGTTGGGCGCTACTTATAGTAGCATCCAACTTTTCTTTAAATTTTTAATTATTTTATTTTATATGTTAAATAAATTAAAAATATTATTTTAATAAATAAAGATATAATAATTAATACTATCTGCTCTGTTAGAATTGAGAAACCGTAGAATGATAATAGGGAGCGTAGAATGATAATAGGGAGAGAGTAGAGATAAGAGATGAGTTATGGTGGTTTTCTCTCCAAAAGCAAGGGAATTGCGTTATTCAATCCGATTAATATCTTTGATTTAATGCTATGGGAAATATGTAAATATAGAGATATTATATACTATAAGTTATGACATATAATATGTTTGTTAAAAGATAAGAGATATTGATTTTTAATGATAAGTTATATTTATTTTTTTTAACTTGAAATATGATATAAATTTGATATATATTAATTTGAGTGAAGTATATAGCATTTCAAAAATGAAATTAAATATTATAACAATAAATATTAATATTAAAGTAATTATCATATTAAAATTGGTTTGAAATTTAATAGTGGTGGTGGAGTGATAATGATGGAGGTGCTAGATTAGTGTGGGTAGGGTGACGGTTAAACTAGTGATATTTATATTTTTTCAATATATAAAATATTGAAATATGATATAAATTTCAATATATAAATTATATATATCAATTTAAGAATATATATTAAATTATTTAATAGTGGTGGAGGAGTGATAGCGGCGGTGGTGGAGTGGTGTTGTTGAAGTAGTGGTGGTAGTGTGATAGTGGCAGCAACGGAGGTGGTGGTGGTGGTGGTGATGGAGTGGTAGTGGAGTGATAGTGGTGGTGTTGGCAGTGGCAAAGTGATAGTGGTGGTGGTGGTGGTGGTGGTGGCGGTGGTAGAATGATAGTGGTGGTGGTGGTAGTGGTGGTGTTGGTGTTATAATGATAATGGTGGTGGTGATGGAGTCATGGTGGTGGTGGCAGTGGTGGAGTGATAGTGGTGGTGGTGGTAGTGTGATGGTGGTGGTAGTGGTGGCAACAGAGGTGGTGGTGGTGGTAGTGGTGATGGAGTGGTTGTAATGGCCCGGCCCACTAGTGATATTGTCCGCTCTGGGCCGAAACCCTCACGGTTTTAAAAAGCGTCACTAGGGGTTACGAACCACCAACTTATAAACCCAGCATCTCTCCCGTGTTTTGTCGATGTGGGATTTGCCTAGGGTGTTACAATCCACCCCCCTTATGGGACTCAGCGTCCTCGCTGAGGTTTGCCCCACCATCGTTCAAGGTTGCACGCGGAGTGGCTCTGATACCACAAATGTAATGGCCCGGCCCACTAGTGATATTGTTCGCTCTGGGCCGAAACCCTCATGGTTTTAAAACGCGTCACTAGGGGTTACGAACCACCAACTTATAAACCCAGCATCTCTCCCGTGTTTTGTCGATGTGGGATTTGCCTAGGGTGTTACAGTGGTGGTAGAGTGATAGTAGTAGTGGTGGTGGTAGTAGTAGAGTGATAGTGGTGGTAGTAGTGGTAGAGTGGTGGTGGTGGTGGTGGTGGTAGAGTGATAGTGGTGGTGGTGGCAGTGGTGGAGTGATAGTGATGGTAGAGTGATAGTAATAGTAGTGGTGGTGGAGTGATAGTGGTGGTGGTGGTGGTAGAGTGGTAGTGGTGGAGTGATAGTGGTGGTGTTGGCGGTGGTGGAGTGATAGTGGTGGTGGTGGCGGTGGTGGTGGCGGTGCTGATAGTGGTGGTGGCGGTGGCGGTGGTAAAGTGATAGTGGTAGTGGTGGTGGTAGTGATAGAGTGATAGTGGTGGTGGTGGAGTAATGGTAGTTGTGGTGGTGATAGAGTGGTGGGGGCGGTGGAGTGATAGCGGTGGTAGTGGTGGAGTGATAATGGTAGCGATGGTGTTGATAGTGATGGAGTAGTGGTGTTGACAGTGATGGAGTAGTGGTGTGGTGGTGGAGTGGCCGCATTAGCAGCGGTGGTGATTTGCCAAGTTTGTATTTACACAACAAAAAAATACAAATTTTGAAAAATTTATAATATATATTAATAAATAATTTTTAAATTTAAAAAATATTAAATAATTTCAACCACCACTACTCCACCACTTCCACTATCACTCCACTACCACCAGCACCAACACCACAACCCCCACCACTCCACCACCACCACCACTACCCCCACCACTCCACCACCACCATCACCCTATCACTACCACCTCCACCAATACCACCACCACCAACACCCTATCACCACCCCTACTACTCTATCGCCACCACCACCCCCACCACTCCACCACCACTATTACACCACCACCACCACCACCATGTGACGCCCCTTACCCGTCTATTGTATAGCCGAGCAAGAAGTGCCACATTCGGTGCCGGAGCACCCTATCTTGTCTTGTCATGTCTATTGTAAATTTTAATGTCCTTTAAATCAGGTAATTTAAGTGTAGAAATTTTTTTTTTTATATCTTATTTTTGTGGAGACCCGAACAGATCCTCCTCTGTTTTATTAGCTTCTGGCGGGTTCCACTATCACCTGTTAATATATTCATAGTCATCTCACATATTTCCATATCATATTCTCTTTTATCATATCATTCACAACTATTTATGAGATCTCAAAATGAAGTGTCGTCTATTGCATTCATATAGAAATTCATAGATAATAAATTATAAGTTTTCATTTCAAGTCCAAAATAAAATACATCATAAACTAGTAATTACATCATGACTAGACATAATGAACCAAAATACTAGTCTACACATGGGCCCTACCAAAATACAAAAGATCGGTGAGGTGACTCGATCGGTGGCGATCCGGTTGGAACTCTGTCCAAATACTACTGTGGCGCTCACGATCTTGAAGACTACGTGATGGAAAACCAACGCTAAGCATAACGCTTAGTGGTGCATAATTTATAATAACAATAATTAAACAATTGAATTAATATTTACAAATCATAAATTCTGGGTCTTTTACATTTTTTTATTACACTTTGGAAACAATTAAAATTATTGGGATCTTTCCTGTTTACTTATTGTATATTCAGTATTAATTAATTATTATCAATGCCCAAGAAACCTATAACAAATTATAAAAGCTGGATACACGGGAGTATACGGGTTAGACAGCCATATGTCTACCCAGTATACATCTGTCAGGCACGAGGCCAGCTGTCGGGCACGAGACCCGCTGTCAGGCTTGTAAAGCCAGAAATAAAGTAGGCACAATGGCCAGTAAGTAGGCATATAGCCTGTAGAACAATCATACCAGACATATATTGTCAGTTCATGATTTTCTCGGTAGGCGATCGCTATCTATAGTCCCTAATTGGTATACCAATTTATCCAACTAAATAAATAAGTCTAGGTATACTATGGGCAATTAAATATTTTTAATTAATTTAGCACTATTCACTATTACTATTTTCTAGTACTGTTCATTGGTACCATAAATTTCATATTAATAGGACATTAGTCCTAATTTACATATTCATATCATTTTTAATATTAAATTTTCCTTATGAGTATTTTAATTATCCTATATAGCATTTTTCCCATGAACCTTTCATTAGGTTCATGTTGATGTGTTATCTTTATCTAGGAATTTGACTAGGTTGGGATGTCTATTTAGTCACAATTCCTTCATAACAATTGCTCCTCTATGTTTAAACTTGAATTTCAGTTTTTGAATCACTGAGTTTGGGGTTATAGAACTCAAGTTATGGACAAAATACCAAAGGAATAGTATTTTGGGACATTTTCTGGGTTGGCAGTTTCAGTGACCCAACTTGTGCTAACCATTTGAATTGGTTAAAGGCAAAACTGGGTTAAGTGGTCTTCATGAAAAGTGTAGCCCTATGTCTAAACTTTCCATGGGTAAAATTTTAGGTCATTTGGACCAGTATAGAGAGAGTTATAACTGTTCATTTGGTCATTTTCTGGGTTGGCAGTTTCAGTGACCCAATTTGTGCTAACAATTTGAATTTGTTAAAGGCAAAACTGGGTTATGTGGTCTTCATGAAAAGTGTAGCCCTATGTCTAAAATTTCCATGGGTAAAATTTTAGGTTATTTGGACCAGTATAGAGAGAGTTATGACCAAATGAACACGTACTGTTCATTTGGTAATTTTCTGGGTTGGCAGTTTCAGTGACCCAACTTGTGCTAACAATTTGAATTTGTTAAAGGCAAAACTGGGTTAAGTGGTCTTCATGAAAAGTGTATCCCTATGTCTAAACTTTCCATGGGTAAAATTTTAGGTCATTTGGACCAGTATAGAGAGAGTTATGACCAAATAAACACGTACTGTTCATTTGGTCATTTTCTGGGTTGGCAGTTTCAGTGATCCAACTTGTGCTAACAATTTGAATTTGTTAAAGGCAAAACTGGGTTAAGTGGTCTTCATGAAAAGTGTAGCCCTATGTCTAAACTTTCCATGGGTAAAATTTTAGGTCATTTCGACCAGTATAGAGAGAGTTATGACCAAATGAACACGTACTGTTCATTTGGTCATTTTCTGCGTTGGGTGCAGGGAAATCCGAATTTGGGCAGTATTTAGCTCAAGTTTTGGACAGAATTTGGGCATAGTTTCTTCATGGAAAATGGGCTATTTTGGGTCTAGTTTCACCTCCAATTGGCCTCATACCAATTGGGGTCACACAATTTTATTTATGGCCTAAAATGTACACTGCCCTCAACAAACACAACCTGCAGAAAATTAACACTTCCTAAACTCAATCTCCTCCAACTTCCTTACTTCAATTTGCATGCAATACACTTCTATAAGCAACAATCTCATCCCAATAGGTCAATTTCAACATTTTACACAAAATCTCCAAGTCATGTACATAAACCCTAATTTCCAAGTTTCAAACTCAATCAATTCAATCCCTTTTCACTTCTCATACATATAATCATATCAATCATCATCTCTAAACTCATTTACATTATTTGAAATAAAGCCCAATACATTTCATGGCTGCCAAAATTTGGGGACATCATGGGTTCATGAATTTCTTGTTAATTTCTTGAAATTTCCACTTATCTCAAGTCACTTTCAAGTATTAAAAGAAGAAGGAAGGGAGAAAAGCACTAACCTCTTGTGACCCAACTTGAAAATTTTCCCAAAACTTCAACTTTCATTCTCCCTATGGGTACCTAGAGCTTCCTTATGATGTGAGCTAAATTTTTAATGAAGGGAACCATGGGTTTTGGTGGATAAATGAAGAGAAACTCAAGCTCAAAACTTGAGCAAAAATGGTGGAGATGAGAGAACATGGAGACGGCAAGGAGAGAGAGAAGAGGAAATGAAGAAGACTTGTGGTTGGTGAATTTTTGTCTCTTGTGTCTTATATATATATATATATTCTATAATTATTGTTTTTAAATTTCATAAATCTATTTCCTTTCTTTTCTTTTCTTTCCTTTTCTTTTCTTTTCTTTTCTTTCTCTTCTCATTTTTCAAATTCAAATTCATAAAATTAATTTATGTTAATTATTCTATTTCCAAATTTTAATTTGACATTTAAGTCAAAATTCACCTCTAGGGGTGAAATGACCAAAATGCCTTTCATGGTGCTCATCGGATTATTTTTATTTTTTTATACCAATTAATAAATTCTCTAAATTTTATTTTATTTCTCAAAATTTTTCCTATATTTTTTAATATTTATTTCATTAATTTATGCCTCCTCACTATAGTTTAAGTGTAGTTCCAGACATCCCGATCGTCCGAAGCGGACATTAGTCGTCGAACAAGAAATGTACGGACTACCTACGGTGAGGTCGTTACAATTCTTCCCCTCTAAATAAAATTTTATCCTCGAAATTTATACAGTGTAATTAATCGAGGGACCGCTATCTCCTTGTCTTTTCACCTTTTTGTGTTATAATACTTTACTTTTTTTTTTTTAGTCTGTCTTATTAATCCTTATTCTACAATCTTATCCTTATCTCGATTTACTATTGAAAATACGTAGCTCTACACAATCAGGAGTCTTTAGGCACTCGACTACACTTCAGTACGACTTTTCATCCACAGACAGATGGACAGTCAGAACGGGTGATTCAGGTAACCCTTAGAACCTAGTAAATTATTATAAATGTTAAAAGACTACTAAAAATGACTTGAATCACATAATAGGTATTGGAGGATATGTTGAGAAGCTGCATCATTGATTTTGAAGGAAGTTGAGAGAAGTATCTTCCTTTGGTAGAGTTTGCTTACAACAACAGCTGCCGAGCCAGTATAAAAATGGCTCCATATGAAGCGTTGTATGGGAGGAGATGTAGAACTCCCTTATGCTAGACAGAAATGGGTGAGGAGAAAATAGTGGGCCCAGATTTAGTGAGACAGACAGAGGAAAAAGTGAAACTCATCAGAGATAATTTGAAAGTCGCCTCAGACAGACAAAAGTCATATGCCGACCTAAGGAGAAAGGATATAGAGTTTGAGGTTGGCGAGAAGGTGTTTCTAAAGGTATCACCTTGGAAGAAAGTGCTAAGATTTGGTAAAAAGGGTAAGTTGAGCCCTAGGTTTATTGGTCCATACGATGTCATTGAGCGTGTGGGTCCAAAGAGCCTCTGAGCTAGCTTTACCACCTGAGCTGGACAAGATCTACAGTGTATTCCATGTGTCGATGCTCAGGAGATACAGATCAGATCCTTCACATGTCATTTCAGCAGAGGAGATAATTGTGCAACCTGATTTGACATATGAAGAAGAACCAGTCAGGATCTTAGCATGGGAAGTGAAAGAACTCAGAAACAAGAGGATCCCACTAGTGAAAGTCTTGTGGAGACACCACAACACGGAAGAAGCGACATGGGAGAGCGAGGAGACGATGAGGCAGCAGTTCCCTCAGCTCTTCACATTAGGTAAATTTCGAGGATGAAATTTCTATTAGAGGGGAAGAATTGTAACGCCCTCACCATAGGTAGTCCGTACAATTTACTGTTCCGACGACTCATATCTGTTCGGACAGTCAAAATGTCTGAAACTACACCTAAACTATAGTGAGGAGGTATAAATTAATGAAATAAATATTAAAAAAAATATAGGAAAAATTTTGAGAAATAAAATAAAATTTAGAGAATTTATTAATTGGTATAAAAAATAAAAATAATCCGATGAGCACCATGAAAGGCATTTTGGTCATTTCACCCCTAGAGGTGAATTTTGACTTAAATGTCAAATTAAAATTTGGAAATAGAATAATTAACATAAATTAATTTTATGAATTTAAATTTGAAAAATGAGAAGAGAAAGAAGAAGAAAAGAAAAGAAAAGAAAAGGAAAGAAAAGAAAAGAAAGGAAATAGATTTATGAAATTTAAAAATAATAAAGTACACATAAATATATATATATATATAAATAACCACAAGAGACAAAACCCCCCACCAACCATCTTCTTCTTCCTCTTCTCTCTCTCTCCTTGCTGTCTCCCTTGGTCTCTCCCTCCCCACCATTGTTATCAAGATTAAAGTTTGATTTCCCAAGCTTTCACTCACCAAAACCCATAGACCCCTTCACAAAAAATTTAGCCCACACCATAAGGAAGCTTTAGATACCCATAAGAAGAAGAAAGATTAAAGTTTGAAGTGGGTCACAAGAGGTTAGTGCACTAATCCCTCTTCTTCTCTTTACTAAACATGAAAAGCATGTTTAGCTAAGCATAAATACCATTAAAACAAAAAGAAAATCTAGAGGAAAGAACCCTTGAATTTTTGGCAGCCATAGAACTTGAAGTTTATTGCTTTTAAGTGATGAAAAATGGTTCCATGAGAATGTGTAATTAGTTGAAATGTTTGGGTGTTTGATTGTATAAATTTGAAACTTTGAAAACTAAAGTTTGTGTAAATGTTGAGGACTTTGTGTAAATTGTTGAAATTGATCTATTGGGATGAGATTGTTGCTTATAGAAGTGTATTGCATGCAAATTGAAGTAAGGAAGTTGGAGGAGATTGAGTTTTGGAAGTGTCAATTTTCTGCAGGATTGTGTTTGTTGAGGGCAGTGTACATTTTAGGCCATAAATAAAATTGTGTGACCCCAATTGGTATGAGGCCAATTGGAGGTGAAACTAGACCCAAAATAGCCCATTTTCCATGAAGAAACCATGCCCAAATTCTGTCTAAAACTTGACCTAAATACTGCCCAAATTCGGATTTCCCTGCAACCCAACCCAGAAAATGACCAAATGAACAGTACGTGTTCATTTGGTCATAACTCTCTCTATACTGGTCTAAATGACCTAAAATTTTACCCATGGAAAGTTTAGACATAGGGCTACACTTTTCATGAAGACCACTTAACCCAGTTTTGCCTTTAACCAATTCAAATTATTAGCACAAGTTGGGCCACTGAAACTGCCAACCCAGAAAATGACCAAATGAACACGTGTTCATTTGGTCATAACTCTCTCTATACTGGTCCAAATGACCTAAAATTTTACCCATGGAAAGTTTAGACATAGGGCTACACTTTTCATGAAGACCACTTAACCCAGTTTTGCCTTTAACAAATTCAAATTGTTAGCACAAATTGGGTCACTGAAACTGCCAACCCAGAAAATGACCAAATGAACAGTACGTGTTCATTTGGTCATAACTCTCTCTATACTGGTCCAAATGACCTAAAATTTTACCCATGGAAAGTTTAGACATAGGGCTACACTTTTCATGAAGACCACTTAACCAAGTTTTGCTTTTAACCAATTCAAATTGTTAGCACAAGTTGGGTCATTGAAACTGCCAACCCAGAAAATGTCCCAAAATACTATTCCTTTGGTATTTTGACCATAACTTGAGTTTTATAACCCCAAACTCAGTGATTCAAAACTGAAATTCAAGTTTAAACATAGAGGAGCAATTGTTATGAAGGAATTGTGACTAAATAAACATCCCAACCTAGTCAAATTCCTAGATAAATATAACACATCAACATGAACCTAAAGAAAGGTTCATGGGAAAAATGCTATATAGGGTAATTAAAATACTCATAAGGAAAATTTAATATTAAAAATGATATGAATATGTAAATTAGGACTAATGTCCTATTAATATGAAATTTATGGTACCAATGAATAGTACTAGAAAATAGTAATAGTGAATAGTGCTAAATTAATTAAAAATATTTAGTTGCCCATAGTATACCTAGACTTATTTATTTAGTTGGATAAATTGGTATACCAATTAGGGACTACAGATAGCAGTACTGCCTACCGAGAAAATCATGAACTGACAATATATGTCTGGTATGATTGTTCTACAGGCTATATGCCTACTTTATTTCTGGCTTTACAAGCTCGACAATGTCTCGTGCCCGATACCGCCTCGTGTTCGACAGACGTATACTGGATAGACATATGGCTGTCTAACCAGTATACACCCGTACATCCAGCTTTTATAATTTGTTATAGATTTTCTTGGGCACTGATAAAAAAAAAATTAATTAAGACTTAAAATACAATAAGTAATCATAAAAGATCCCAATAATGTTAATTATTTCCAAAGAGCAATAAAAATGTAAAAGACCCAGAAATTATGAGTTGTATATATTGTTTCAAATTATTAAATTATTATTATTATAAATTATGCACCACTAAGCGTTATGCTTAGCGCATTGGTTTTCCATTGCGTAGGTACGAGATCGATCCCAAAGGCGGCAAAGAAGAAGATAAGAGTGCAATCGTGAGCTTTGATCAGATCTGCCATTGTCCAGAGTCACCTCACCGGTCTGTTGTATTTTGGTAGGGCCCATGTATAGACTAGTATTTTGGTTCATTATGTTTAGTCATGATGTAATTACTAGTTTATGATGTATGTCATTTTGGACTTGTAATTAAACTTTGAGATTGAAATGAAAACTTGTAATTTATTATCTATGAATTTCTATATAAATGCAATAGATAATACTTCATTTTGAGATCTCATAAATAATTGTAAATGATATGATACATGAGAATATGATATGAAATGTGTGAAATGAATATGGACATGTTAACAGGTGATTAGTGGAACCCGCCAGATGCTAATAAAATAAGGGAGGCTCTGTCCGGGTCTCCACAGAAATAAGATATAAAAAAAAAATTCTACACATAGAATACATATTTTAAATGACATCAAAAGTTTACAATAGATATGATAAAACAAGATAGGGTGCTCCGACACCGAATGTGGCACTTCTTGCTCGGCTATACGGTAGATGGGTTAGGGGCGTCACATTTAGTGGTATCAGAGCTGCTCCGCGTGCAACCTTGAACGATGGTGGGGCAAACCTCAGTGAGGACGCTGAGTCCCATAAGGGGGGTGGATTGTAACACCCTAGGCAAATCCCACATCGACAAAACACGGGAGAGATGCTGGGTTTATAAGTTGGTGGTTCGTAACTCCTAGTGACGCGTTTTAAAAACATCCGATAAAATTGGAACGATACAGAGAAGATTAGCATGGCCCCTGCACAAGGATGACATGCACAAATCGAGAAATGGTCCAAATTTTTCCTATATTTTTTTTTAATATTTATTTCATTAATTTATACCTCCTCACTATAGTTTAGGTGTAGTTTCAGACATTTTGACTGTCCGAACAGATATGAGTCGTCGGAACAGTAAATTGTACGGACTACCTATGGTGAGGGCGTTAACCCACAGGTCCCTGGATCGAAACCAGGCTCTGATACCACAAATGTAATGACCCGGCCCACTAGTGATATTGTCCGCTTTGGGCTGAAGCCCTCACAGTTTTAAAACGCGTCACTAGGAGTTACGAACCACCAACTTATAAACCCAGCATCTCTCCCATGTTTTGTCGATGTGGGATTTGCCTAGGGTGTTACAATCCACCCCCCTTATGGGACTCAGCGTCCTCACTGAGGTTTGCCCCACCATCGTTCAAGGTTGCACGCGGAGCAGCTCTGATACCACAAATGTAATGGCCCGGCCCACTAGTGATATTGTCCGCTCTGGGCTGAAGCCCTCACGGTTTTAAACGCGTCACTAGGAGTTACGAACCACCAACTTATAAACCCAGCATCTCTCCCGTGTTTTGTCGATGTGGGATTTGCCTAGGGTGTTGAGGCCAATTGGAGGTGAAACTAGACCCAAAATAGCCCATTTTCCATGAAGAAACTATGCCCAAATTTTGTCCAAAACTTGAGCTAAATACTGCCCAAATTCGGATTTCCCTGCACCCAACCCAGAAAATGACCAAATGAACAGTACGTGTTCATTTGGTCATAACTCTCTCTATACTGGTCGAAATGACCTAAAATTTTACCCATGGAAAGTTTAGACATAGGGCTACACTTTTCATGAAGACCACTTAACCCAGTTTTGCCTTTAACAAATTCAAATTGTTAGCACAAATTGGGTTACTGAAACTGCTAACCCAGAAAATGACCAAATGAACAGTACGTGTTCATTTGGTCATAACTCTCACTATACTGGTCCAAATGACCTAAAATTTTACCCATGGAAAGTTTAGACATAGGGCTACACTTTTCATGAAGACCACTTAACCCAGTTTTGCCTTTAACAAATTCAAATTGTTAGCAAAAGTTGGGTCACTGAAACTGCCAACCCAGAAAATGACCAAATGAACAGTACGTGTTCTTTTGGTCATAACTCTCTCTATACTGGTCCAAATAACCTAAAATTTTACCCATGGAAATTTTAGACATAGGGCTACACTTTTCATGAAGACCACATAACCCAGTTTTGCCTTTAACAAATTCAAATTGTTAGCACAAATTGGGTCACTGAAACTGCCAACCCAGAAAATGACCAAATGAACAGTACGTGTTCATTTGGTCATAACTCTCTCTATACTGGTCCAAATGACCTAAAATTTTACCCATGGAAAGTTTAGACATAGGGCTACACTTTTCATGAAGACCACTTAACCCAGTTTTGCCTTTAACCAATTCAATTGGTGAGCACAAGTTGGGTCACTGAAACTGCCAACCCAGAAAATGTCCCAAAATACTATTCCTTTGGTATTTTGTCCATAACTTGAGTTCTATAACCCCAAACTCAGTGATTCAAAAACTGAAATTCAAGTTTAAACATAGAGGAGCAATTGTTATGAAGGAATTGTGACTAAATAGACATCCCAACCTAGTCAAATTCCTAGATAAGGATAACACATCAACATGAACCTAATGAAAGGTTCATGGGAAAAATGCTATATAGGATAATTAAAATACTCATAAGGAAAATTTAATATTAAAAATGATATGAATATGTAAATTAGGACTAATGTCCTATTAATATGAAATTTATGGTACCAATGAACAGTACTAGAAAATAGTAATAGTGAATAGTGCTAAATTAATTAAAAATATTTAATTGCCCATAGTATACCTAGACTTATTTATTTAGTTGGATAAATTGGTATACCAATTAGGGACTATAGATAGCAAGATCGCCTCCGAGAAAATCATGAACTGACAATATATGTCCGTATGATTGTTCTACAGCTATATGCCTACTTCGCCATTGTGCCTACTTTATTTCTGGCTTTACAAGCTCGACACGGGTCTTGTGCCCGGTGGCCTCGTGCACGGCGGATGTATCTGAGGTAGACATATGGCTGTCTAACCCGTATACTCCCGTGTATCCAGCTTTTATAATTTGTTATAGGTTTCTTGGGCATTGATAATAATTAATTAATACTGAATATACAATAAGTAAACAGGAAAGATCCCAATAATTTTAATTGTTTCCAAAGTGTAATAAAAAAATGTAAAAGACCCAGAATTTATGATTTGTAAATATTAATTCAATTGTTTAATTATTGTTATTATAAATTATGCACCACTAAGCGTTATGCTTAGCGCGTTGGTTTTCCATCGCGTAGGTACTGAAGATCAGCAGGCGCCACAGTAGTATTTGGACAGAGTTCCAACCAGATCTGCCACCGATCAGAGTCACCTCACCAGTCTTTTGTATTTTGGTAGGGCCCATGTGTAGACTAGTATTTTGGTTCATTATGTCTAGTCATGATGTAATTACTAGTTTATGATGTATTTTATTTTGGACTTGAAATGAAAACTTATAATTTATTATCTATGAATTTCTATATGAATGCAATAGAGGACACTTCATTTTGAGATCTCATAAATAGTTGTGAATGATATGATAAAAGAGAATATGATATGGAAATATGTGAGATGACTATGAATATATTAACAGGTGATAGTGGAACCCGCCAGATGCTAATAAAACAGAGGAGGATCTGTTCGGGTCTCCACAAAAATAAGATATAAAAAAAAAAATTTCTACACTTAAATTACCTGATTTAAAGGACATTAAAATTTACAATAGACATAACAAGACAAGATAGGGTGCTCCGGCACCGAATGTGGCACTTCTTGCTCCATAAGGGGGGTGGATTGTAACACCAAAACACGGGAGAGATGCTGGGTTTATAAGTTGATGGTTTGTAACTCCTAGTGACGCGTTTTAAAACCGTGAGGGCTTCGGCCCAGAGCGGACAATATCACTAGTGGGCCGGGCCATTACATTTGTGCCTAGTGATATTGTCCGCTCTGGGCCGAAGCCCTCACGGTTTTAAAACGCGTCACTAGGGGTTACGAATCACCAACTTATAAACCCAGCATCTCTCCCGTGTTTTGCCGATGTGGGATTTGCCTAGGGTGTTACAATCCACCCCCCTTATGGGACTCAGCGTCCTCACTGAGGTTTGCCCCACCATCGCTCAAGGTTGCACGCGGAGCGGCTCTGATACCACAAATGTAATGGCCCGGCCCACTAGTGATATTGTCCGCTCTGGGCCGAAGCCCTCACGGTTTTAAAACGCGTCACTAGGAGTTACAAACCATCAACTTATAAACCCAGCATCTCTCCCGTGTTTTGCCGATGTGGGATTTGCCTAGGGTGTTACACACCACCACCACTCCAACATCACCACTCCACCAGCACCACCACCACCCCTACCACCACTGCTATCAATTTTAATATCAATTTTAATATTCTATTTATTTTACTTAAATTTATATTTCAATTTTATATAATATAACTTTACTTAAAATAGTATAACATAGCATATTATATAACTTATAGCATATAACTCCAACACCACCACCACTTCCACTATCACTCCATTACCACCAGCACCACCACCACAACCCCCACCACTCCACCACCACCACCACTACCCACACCACTCCACCACCACCATCACCCTATCACTACCACCTCCACCAATACCACCACCACCAACACCCTATCACCACCCCTACTACTCCATCGCCACCACCACCCCCACCACTCCACCACCACTGCCACCACTATTACACCACCACCACCACCACCACCACCACCACTCTAACATCACCACTCCACCAGCACCACCTCCACCCCTACCACCACCACCAGTACACCACTGCTATCAATTTTAATATTCTATTTATTTTACTTAAATTTATATTTCAATTTTATATAATATAACTTTACTTAAAATAGTATAACATAGCATATTATATAACTTATAGCATATAACTCCACCACCACCACTGCCACCGTCACACCATCACCACCACCACTACTATACTTTAATATATAGATTTATTATTATAAAAATTAATATAAAATTTAATATGCTAATTACTTTACTTGACTTTAAATTTCAAATTTATATAAAAGTAATTTTGTTACAAACATAATATTAACATTTAATTAAAAAATGACATAATTAAATGCATAATTGGGCGGAGCATTCGAATTTATGTGTATTGGTTCTATCTGAATTGAACACAAGTTTTTTTTTTTTTTAAAAACCAAACCGACCCATATTGATTCAAAAAAAAATTGCCCTTAATGTCAACATTTACTTAGTGTGGAGCCATGCATATTCAACACGAAGGGGTTATTAATTCCATTACATATTTCCAATGACAATGTTGGACATATCTCTTTGAACAATAAAGATCTTTGAGCCGTCAAAAGTAATTGCCATCTACAATTTTCAATGGCATGCTCATCCCTTTCCCATGCTCATTATTCAAGAATCACCCTAAAACACATCTGATTCACATATCTATTCGTAGTTGTTAGCTGACAAACGAGTATCATACCCTCCTCTCTCAAATCTTTATCCTATCAACCGAAGCAATAATGTCAGACACATTTGAGGTTCGTATAACTGAGGATGTAATCAAATTCCAATCCATGGTAAGTGAAACCTTCATCTATCATCTGTTATGTATGATTCACGTACCTCTTTCAAATCTAAGTTCTTTTGTGTTTGTGTTCTTCCAAGTTAATCCCGTCAAGGTTTTTAAGAGAGAGAATGGAACAATTTCAAGCGACATTTCATTTGCGCACACCATCAAATGAAACCTGGGAAGTGCTAGTCAAAGCAGGACTAGGAGTATCTATAATTGACAAGGGATTATCAGAATTCATGGATTACCACAAAGTAGAACTGAACTACAAATTGATCTTCACTTTCAATCCTCCATATGAATTTAAAGTGGTCATACTCAATTTTGGTGGTAGAGAGATTTACTACCCTAAGAGGATGCAAGAGCAGAACATAGGGCTAACCAATGTTTATCAAAATACAATGCATGCAAATCTAAATACAGGTGAGAAATTTCAATTTTTTTCTTACGAAATTATATGCTATTCATAAGAGTGAATTGTTACGCAATTGTTTAATTATTTGTATTGCCATGTAGACGTTCATGAGAATGAATTGATACGCAATTGCTTAAATGATTTATACTACCGTGTAGATCATTTGGTGTCACAGAACCATGTCAATCCTTCTCAATGGTCATTTAAATTTGTTTGCAAGAATTATGATTGGAAATATAAAGTGGTATGATTTACTATCATTTGTAGTACATTAATTTTCTGTATACACAATTTCAATTGGATTTTTTTTTATTACTTCTAATGGTGTCAACTTTATTTGGAAAGCATATCCCTGCACTTGAAGCTGTGCAATTTATTGGACGAGACAGAACCACAATCATTGTGTGGAAGCTGCCAAAACCTGGATGAAGATTAGATCATCCCATGCCATTTAAACTTGGGTATGTTTGTACAGAGGAGACATCCAGACGTGGAAAGAAGCCAAAACTGAAAGCAAGAATTGCAAAGGGATGGGTTCGGTTTGTTAGATTCTATGGACTAGAGAAAGGCGATGAGTGCACCTTCATCCAATCAGTTATGGACAGATCAAGCTTCTTCATTTCTGTCATTCACATGGGTCATCATATTTAAATTGTTACTATTTCAAATTTTAATGGTTCATTTGATGGATGTTGTTTTAAACTTGCATTGATATCTAGTGCCAATGGTTTTTTTCTTTCGGATTATTATTGAGCACTTTAAGCGTGTTATTTTGTTAAAAACAATGAAATATCCTTTTTAATTTTGTTGATATGGTAGCTCTCTATTAATGAAAAGGAAATGCTTTTTGGAACAAAATAAAATTTCACAAATGGCACAAATGGATGTAAATTGTCTAACTCACCCTCCACATGAATGGAGGGAATATTGAGAGGGAAAATGGTAAACAAATCTTGGCGCCATTGTTTTACCAAGAGCACACGATATTGCAAGGTTTTAGTGTTGTAAAAAAATCATGTTTGAAGGGCCAGAAATATTATTGTATCATTTGTGATAGGGGAAGAAAATCAAATGCTAATAAGTCATAAAAAATGATTGAATTATATTATTAACACCACTTCACTACTATTAGAATAATCACCAATACGACCACCAATAGTTAAATCAACACCACTGCTATAATCACCATGTGTACAATATTGCCACCATTATCATTATTAAATCATTGTTTTTAATTTAAATATAGAGGGAGATAGTCAAAGATATTTAGAGAATGATAAAAATAAAAAGAGTTATAGGCAGAGATATTAAGAATATCACATATATAAAGATAAATAAAGGGAGAGAGAGATAAACATGTGGAGAGAGAGATATAGAAATGTATAAATCAATATATGTGTTGATTTTTTAATAACTCTTGTGTGTGTATATATATTTTTCATACAAAAGATTATCGAATAAGGGCTAATAGCCCGACTGACATTGGCGCATGCTTCCCAGCATGGTTAAGGGTTCGAACCCTCCCTGTGTTAGATTCTTTTTTTTTTTTTTTCCTTTAAAACACACCTTAACAAGATAAATATAGAGGGAGATAGTCAAAGATATTTAGAGAATGATAGAAATAAAAAGAGTTATAGGCAGAGATATTAAGATTATCATATATATAAAGATAAATAAATGGAGAGAGAGATAAACATGTGGAGAGAGAGAGATATAGAAATGTATAAATCAATATATATGTTGATTTTTTAATAACTCTTGTGTGTGTATATATATTTTTCATACAAAAGATTATTGGATGAGGGCAAATAGCCCAACTGCATTAGCGCATGCTTCCCAAAGATGGTTAAGGGTTCGAACCTCCCAAAGGTCGATTCTTTTTTCCCTTTAAAACACACCTTAACAAGATAAATATAGAGGGAGATAGTAAAGATATTTAGAGAATGATAGAAATAAAAAGAGTTATAGGCAGAGATATAAAGATTATCATATATATAAAGATAAATAAAGGGAGAGAGAGATAAACATGTGGAGAGAGAAATATAAAAATGTATAAATCAATATATGTGTTGATTTTTTAATAACTCTTGTGTGTGTATATATATTTTTCATACAAAAGATTATCGGATGAGGGCTAATAGCCTGACTGGCATTGGCGCATGCTTCCTAGCATGGTTAAGGGTTCGAACCCTCCCTGTGTCAGATTCTTTTTTTTTTCCCCTTTAAAACACACCTTAACAAGATAAAGTCATTTCCATTGAAGAAATTATTGGATGAGGGCTAATAGCCCGACTGACACTGGCGCATGCTTCCCAGAATGGTTAAGGGTTCAAACCCTCCCTGTGTCATATTTTTTTTCCTTTTTAATATCACTATTCCTACTACATTTCCGTTTATTAAATGGGCAATTAATATCCAGATGAGTGTTGAGGGGGTTTGTTGATTGCCATTAAGTTCCCTTCAAACATTAATAAACGATCAAAGATCTACCTAACATAGAGATTGAGAGAGAGAATCGAAAATGGTGAGATATTTCCTTTCCGTTCCTTTTTAACTGAAAGAGAAAGAATCCTCTCTTAAGAGCACCATGGGAGAAAAGGATAGGTTCTATATCATTGTTGAACGCAACACTAGCAGGATCATAAGCTCTTTGTATCCTTTTATCTATTTTTTTTTATTCAATATAAAATAGAAATAAGTGATAATTTACTGATGCTGATATGATATCTGTTTCTCATCCATTTTTTTTGACATATACAGAGGATTCCAAATCATGTTACTCATCTGCTGGACGATTTAAATTTTGATACCATAACACTTTTTGTCAAAGGTATGGAAGGTCACTCATGGCTAGTTGCGGTTGTAGTGGATGAGAAAGATGGGAATTTATATTTTACAGATGGTGTTGATGAACTTATCAAATACTACAAGCTGAAACAGAAGTTCTGTATCATATTTTCTATCATCAGTACACAGCAGGTTGAGATGTTAATGTTCGATACAAAAGGAGTTGAGATTGATTATGGATTTCCACCATTACCGGAAGCAATTCAAATATCTTCAGATGTTGATGATGTAATAGGTGAATGTGCTGACTTTCGCATTATGAGTTTTTTTTTTTATTTCTTTCATGCAACCAATAAAATAATAAGAACTTGCTTTGTTTTTCTCTTTATTATTATTAAATTCCATGTTTTTTTATAGAGCACAACACTAATCCCTGATGCAGAACCCCTTCCTACTAAGCCAAACTTTGTGTCTGTAATAAACACCGCTGATTGGAAATATAAAGTGGTAAACTAGCTATTTACGAATTATGTTGAAAACTTTATTGATTATGTAAATTATTTTTCAAATAGTTATTGACATGTATAAAATGTATCTTGTGTTATTTACTAGAATATTCCAATTGAATTTGCGAAGACGTTTCTTGGCTTGAATGGGAGGTTGGTTCACATACAAGTACCTGGTGTGCGTAAACAATTTCAAGTTCAGTATGTGACTCGATTTAGTCAAGAGGGAGTCTTCAAGAAAGCAAGGTTTGAAAAAGGATGGCGTGCATTTGTGCAGGAAAACCAATTGGGAAAGGATGATGAGGTGGAATTCACTTTGACAGTGGCTGATGACTATAGGATTGAGTTTCAAACTGAAATTACAAGGGGCAAAGAGCTACAGTTTGGATAGGGTCCTTTTTGGTGTTGTCTTATGTATATAGTATGCTAAGTTTATGTTTCATGAGACAATATGCTATGCTATCCTCTATGTGTATCGAATGTTTTGCCATAATTTTTATCCTTACCAAGTTTGGAAGCTGGATTTTTTTTTTTTATTACAGCACTGTTTTCATTGGCTTGGGGACTGCTATTATATATGAATTGGGCATGTTACCAAGCCTTTGTTGTAAGGAAACTAGCATTTGCTTTTCAAATTCAAGTTATTGCATATCTGCAATATATTAAAATTCTGATGGAATGCTTTTCCTCATTTGTGAAAATTAAGTCCTTATAACAATACATAGGATGTTATATATAAATAGCAGCAGGCTAAACATTTGTTCCTACTATGCATCTTCCAATTGACAGAAATTGTGTATATGCATTAACTATTGAGTAAGAGGAAAGCACTCCAGCTTGATCTCTAGCACCCCCCTCTTGACATTTTGCAGCTTGAGGCTTATTTCTTGTTTTACCGTCCCATCTACTAAGGTGATGAAGATAGATACAATGCTTTACAATAAAGAGTTTCTTAGAAAGAAGATGAAGATAGATACAAATAAGGGTTTGTTTAATAAAATAATAGTATACTTCTTTAAACTTTTTCAAAATGATAATTGGAACTCACATAATATTAATTATAGTGGGTAGCTCAAGGAAAGCATGGGAACTCTCATCCTATTTACTCAAGTAGTTGTTAGATAGAAGAGAGATAATGAAAATTCAAATTATACTCTAACTCCTGACATCTCTTCCATTCAAAATTTTAATAAGGATAGTTATGTCATTTTATAAGCATTAGTGCTATTTGTGCCACAACATTTGTGCCATTTAGCACTGTTCGACCATGGCTATGATTGTAATCCAGAAATGTAATCTCAACTTAACAAGAAAAATGATCTTACACGAGTTATAATAAATTATATAATATGCTACGTCTTGCTTACATAAGAAGCAGAAGCAGACTAAAATTAGCTAACTAATTTTGATAAGTTATAATTGCAACTCTGGCTATTTCATAAGATAAGTTGTAATAAAATTTAAAAAAATTGCTATTACATTAATGATACTATTCTAATTTCTTAACCAGTTCCATTGTAATGCTTAGTAGTATAATGGGTTCCTTAATGCCTAATACTATGATGGCTTGCTATAGTTCCACTGAAAATCGGATTAATTACAGCATCAGTAACATTTCCTTGTGTTTGGCTGCCTGGTGTTTGGCTATTATGCGGCCCAACCTTTACATGTAAAAGGACACAAGTTACATGAAATATCTAAAAAAAAATGAAATAAATAACATTAGTACTGATTTAAAAAAATATATATATACCTGCTCAGCAATATTCGAGTTAATATTGTTTCTTGGTCGACCTCTACGCCTGCCCCTTCCACTGTTTCTATTCCTACCAGAATTTGCTCGTTGAGTGATCTCTCATCGATTCTGCTTATTCGTGGTCAGCCCACGACTACGAGTCACATGTGGATTAAGAATAACTCTTTCATTTTCTTCGTTTTCATCAACATTGTTAGTGTCAATAGTAACCTATGCATTACTGGTAGGAGCAATCATTCCATCATTCCAGCTTAATAAATCCCGCTTCAATTTAGCCAACCATTGTTTCACAAATTTGATCTTATTGTCATCGTAAGCCAAATCGGATGCTTCTTGAAATAACCTCTCCATCTCCCTGTATTTCTCAAACTCCTCTGTCATATGTGGGTACCCTCCGTGAAAAAACTTTTTACTATGGACACGATTAACATCTTTTCTCCATCGCCTAAGCAAATATCGTTCGTTGATGAACTTTATGTCTTTGAGTGACATCAACCTCATGATATGGCAGCACAATATTCCTTTTGATTCGAATTTCTTACAATTGCAACTGAAATATTGGCCATTTTCCCTGTGCTCTACATCATAAACAAACTCCCTACGAAACCAGTTGTTGATTATGGATTTCTCCATAATTTTATGTCTCTCAATTCCTGGCTCATTATCTGCTTCACGCCTTCCCTCTTGATTGGTGAATGACATGGCAATACCACATTCGTTAATCTCCTCTTGAACGAGCTTGAATATTGAATTAATAAATGCCTTTTGAAACTGTTGTTCCCATTCAAAAACAGATATGCAATTTATAACTGTGTTTTTTGATTTGAAATCAGCATAGAACTCCTTTTCATTCTTGTCACACATAGCAATCTCATACTGCTCCTCTAATTGCTTTAGTGTGCTCATTGAGTTAACATACCCATCAAAATAGGCATGCATGCTCTCACTCCTTTGAGTCGAAAACATTCCAGCCCAAAATGTGTGATTGAGATAAATTGGAACCCAATACTCCCTATCAACATATAGTTTGGAAAGCCATTCATTTCTTTCCAACCCTTGCTTCACCACAAACTCATTCCAATTTCTCTCAAACATCTCGATGGTTAAGCTATCATATATTACAACTTTAAACTCAAGGCATGCACTATCATAATCAATAACACCCCTAAAATTCTCAGGTACCTTGCATAATATATGCCATAAGCAAAATTTGTGTCTAGTATTAGGCATTACCTCCCTAATGGCTTTCCTCATGCTCTCGCATTGATCTGTAAGAATAGAATTAGGATGAACATCTTCCATTGCTTCAAGCCACGTCATGAACAACCACTTAAAAGTGTTTACATCTTCATGTGAGATCAAGGCGCATCCTAATAAAATAGATTGCCCATGATGATTTACTCCAACAATGGTGGCAAATGGCAACTTGTATCGATTAACAAGGTAAGTAGTGTCAAAACTAACAACATCATTGAATTCCTCGTAAGCAGCTCGACTACGAGGATGAACCCATAGAACATTTGAAAGCCTGGAATCATCATCAAGTTCAAATGAATAGAAAAACTCAGGATTGTTTCATTGCATTCTCACAAACAACTTACGTATAGCCTCAGCATCACCATCACCAAGTCGTAGCCTCCTCTTTCGCTCAATGAAGTTTCGACAATCCTTTGACAAACAGCTTAAATTTTCTGGTCCACCTGCTTGAACTTCAAGCAACCTAATGCTTTTTGCGGGTCTTATGCCAGCTATATCGTTTGCCTCCAATCTCCTCTTCATATCCATATTCAGTGACCTGTGAGCAACCATCAATCTAGACATAGAAGGTTCCAATTCGTGATTGTGACTTGAAATAACTTTTGAAATCTGCCACATTCCATTTTCTCTTAGGATTGCATTAATCTTTGCAGGACAATTTATCCTTTTTGATGCTTTCGCACCTATTGCTTTCCTTCCTTTATCGCAACTAATTGTTTGATATTTACGAGATCCAACCCGTACATTAATTGCTGATCTTTTGAAAACACTAAAACCTTTCAATCTAGCATGTTCTTTATAGAAGTTGAACATAGTGCTGATACAAGGAAATGACATCCCTGTTAGAGGACCTTCTTCAATAGCATTAGTGTTTGCTACTGCTCTAATGCCTCCTTCGTTCATATCTTGATCACCAGCTGATTCATCTTCCTCCACATCTTCAGCGAACAAACTATCATCTTCACTAAAATCAAATATCTCATCAAACAATTGCCTACGATATGAACTTCCCTAACTTAACCCCGCCATCACAAAATTGAAAAAACTGAGAGAATGAATCAACTTTAAAAGAAAAAACAAAGAATGAAAATATTTTAAGGAAGGCAAAAACAAAGAATGAAAATATTTTAAGGAAGGCAAAAACAAGGAATGCTCATCACTGCTGCATGTGTTAGCTCATATGTGCATGCATTAATGCAATAGACACACTCATCGAATCATCAGTTCTTGAATGGTGTGCATGGCTGCAAGCAATAATAACTTGTTGCATGCACGCTTTCCTTTGCATGAGCCATGAAATGAGCTACCTCACCAACTTTAAGCTTTGAAGCCATTTTTAAATTGTTTCCTCTCTTTCTTTTAAGGGTATAATAGTAAAACTACATACATTAATACCATTTGAGCCAACTCAAATTGAGCTATTTAGCAGTACTCAATACTAAATAACTACTATAACTATCTTTATGAATCTCGTGATATTGAGTTAATATCCTGAGATTCCTCCCTCTTGAAGTTGCAGCCTCATCATTAACTGGCATTTTGAGAAAAATATAAAAATATTTATTTGTGAAGATAAGATTAAAAAAAATATAAAAAAAAGGCGAGCAAGAGATGGGAGGATCTATAATTTTATTTTTTTTAATTTTCTTTTACTTGTCCTATTCCCTTGTATACCTTATCCAGGAAAAAGCCTCTATATCTCTATCAATATAATATATGTAAAATTTAAGGATTAACATGATTTATATTGAAAGCAAAATTTTAATTATTTTTTCAAATAAATAAAAATAATTATTATAAAAAATTTGTAAAAAAGTAATATTAATTATTATAAAATCAAATGAAAAGCTTTATATGATTTTGAAAGAATAAAATAATTATTACAATAAATTTATAGAGACATAAAAAATTTTATATTAATAAATTACTTTTTCTTTTTAATAGAGAAAATGACTTGAAGTTTTGTATTTTATTATTATATACATTTTTTATTATATAAAGATTTATAAAATAGAGATTAATTTTATAATTTTCATGTAACTTTGAGTGTCAAATTATATAAGGTGATTGATAATTTTCATGTAATTTTTCTAAGTCTTTTGAGCGTCTTTAACAGTGTCTATGACGAGACAAAAGAGAAAACCCTATAGGCGAGCCATTTCTATCTTTTGCTTTTTAGTTGGTCGGCCACCAGACCGCCGCTGTTGCAATTCTAATCTAAGCGCACCATTTTTTAATATTATTATATATATTTAACAATTTTTTAAAATTTCCCTCTATTTCACTAATCCCATTTCACAATTGAATAAAAATGAAATATAGAAAGGAGCTATTGAGAATGGCAAGCGTAAAATATTCAAGAAAATCCCTTTTACTTAAATTTAAATTTAATTAATATTTTTAAAATTTAAGTTAACTTTAAATTTGATTAAAATTTATTATTATCTAAAAAATATCTGAAATAATTTTAATTAATAATTTATATAAAATGTTTTTATTAATAATTTATATTTTAAAAACTTAATAATTTCAAAAAATATTTAAATTCTATTTTATTTAAAATAAAAATATAAAATTTATAAATATTATTATAAAAATATATATTTTATATTTTATTAAATATTTATTTAAATAAATTTAGATAACGAATACTCAATATGTAAAATTTAAATCCGATTCAAACTTTTCATAGGTATTATTATTTAAATTCAAACTCATTCCGAAGTTAATTATATAACTTATCCTATTAAGATATATCTATAAAAATTCAATCCATTCCTACCCCTAATTAAGATATCCATTTAACAGGTGATTTTTTTTTTTTTTAGTTATTAAGTTTTCAGGAAGCACGCTTTCATTTCATTTGCTTTTTGATTTTTTTACTTTTATATAATTGATTGACATATACGAATTAAAATATATTTTAAATTTAAATTTATAATTTGTGTCACGACCCAATTTATGGGCCAGACCGACACTAGAACTTGAATCAATATATGGCCCCCAAAGCCTGTAGTAAGCCTCACTGTCAAGCCTAAACTATAAGCCTAATTTCAAAGCCCAATTCAAGAAAATAACCGGACAGAGTCTGACCATATTCAGGAACATCCAACAGGAAGTTTTTGAGTCACCTGACATGTAATAACAATATATAACTATTAGCGGAGCTCAGCTCACCCACAAAATCCTCATTCAATACAATGTGATCACTGGGAGCCCAACTCCCTCATCCACATAAACAAATAGATCCCTAAGTTCACACATACATAATCAGTAAGTTAACAAATTTAAATAGTTAATCTTTTACAGACCCAGGTAAATAAAATGTCACTAACATATGCGGAGTTCTAAATTTTAGATTAACAACAATAATTATAGACAATGTACCAATAGACCTGCGAAGAAGGAGACAGGTCAATCACAAAAAATATCTCCTGTAACCTAGAAAAATGGGTTAACAAGAGTGAGTGTTCAATTCATAGAGTAAGATATTGATTTTAAAAATAATTTCTATAACTATCTAGTTCCAATGCATCCCTAAAGATGAAATGCAATACCAATAAGCAGTTTCACCAATTTCAAGCAATATTCGCACAAAGAATAATTTGGAGTACTCATAAACACCAATACATCACAACAGATATATACTTATGGGAGCTGATCCTCTATACAGCTCTCTTAATCTAAGGCCTGCCAGCGAGATCAACTCGAGCCGGACTTTCGCTTAATAATCTAAATGTGGGAGTCAACAAGATCAACTCAAAGTCATACTCATCTTGACTTTCTCAAAAAGGACCGGGCCCCAAGCAAGACTAGCTTAAGCTGATTTGCCTATCCTACCTATATCCATCACACCACACCATACGCACGCCGATACATGCACACAGCTCCAAATTACCCTAAGGAGACATCCACATCTGTTTTTACAAATAAGAAAATGCAACATAAAACGTGTCTAGCATTTAGCTACATAAATATATTTATATGTGATACATGAGCATGCTTTGAAAATATAATAATATTGAAATTGTAAATAAAATCAATATCTAGTCACAAATTAACCGTTGATCATTGAGGCGGTTGAGCGGAGGAGGAAGGCTGGCCCGGCTCACCTAAATATTATATCAAAAATTTTATTAATATTTATTCAAACAAAACTTCAAAGAGTTAAAGGATAAATCCTAAGTTTTGTCGAAAATCCAACAGAACTTCCCATATACCTAGGATCTACCTAACCTGTAAAATGATTCAATAACACTTCTAATACATAAATTCCACATCCACATCTCATAGTCATCATATGGCCCCTCCTAGGCCCTCCAAAACAATCAATACTCACAATTTAAAAAATTATATTTTAGTCCCTATAACTATCATTTTATTATAAATCATTCAAACGAGCTCTAAAATTTTGCCTTGTGATTCTTAACAATATTATGAAGCTAATAAAAAAGGAATTATACTTTTCTAACCTTCCATGAATATTTTATGGATTTTTAATTGAAACCCGACACTAGATAATTGAAGAAACTTTAAGGTTCAGGTTTACCCACGCTAATTCTGACACTTGAAACATGTTCTGGATGTCTAAAATAGTGGGGTAGCCTATAACTTTGACCCAGTTCTAAAGTGGTTCCGGCAGCTTATTTGTTAGGCCTGAAATTGTAGATCTAGACGACGGTTGAAATGCCACAAAACGAAAGTATCTACGCAAAGTCCACAACACCAGGGGTTAGAATACAATATTTATATTTATATATAAAATAATTATTTGAAAAATAGGGGTATTATATTCTCCCCCCTTACAAAAAATTCATCCTCAAATTTTATATAAGGCAGAATAAAGAATTACAAAATTACACAGTAGACAAGTACAGTTACTTATTGCGCATGTCCTGCTCTGACTCCCAAGTACACTCTTCTACTGATTGGCTCATTTACAAAACCTTAACCATAAGAATCTGTTTTGACGTTAGCTACCTCATCTAAAAGTCTACTATAGCTACTGGCTGCTCCAAGAAGGTTAGGTTTTCCTTCAACTCCACTGTATTGGATTGTAACACATGGAAAGGATCAGGTATGTACTTCCTAAGAAAGGCTTGTGGTAACTCCAACCGATAACCACTGGTTCAACTCTATCAGTAATCTAAAAAGGCCCTATGTATTGGGATGCAAGCTTGCCCTTTTTCTCGAATCTCATAACTCCCTTCATCGGAGAGACCTTCAGGAATACATAATCGCCCACTGCAAACTCTATATCCTTTCACCTAGAATTTACAGAGCTCTTTTGTCTGCTTTAGTGTCCTAGTTATCATTGTCATTTCATAGTGAAACTAGTACCTCAAACCACTCCTCAATCTTTTTCTGATATCTTCAGTACTCACTATACCTCCACTACGCTTGACTTGATATCTCATAACTTCAATCAGCTTTGGTGCTTACGTCTCCTTCATTGTGCCCTAACGTATCTCTTAGTGACTTCAGTCCCCATTCCTCTGTTTCGACAATCTCTAATTCCCAAAGACATAACTTGTGTTCCTTATCCTATAGTATCCTATGAGATGCTTTCCTGTAGCACCTATTATAGGCATCTTGTTCAACATCTTTACTTATCCCATGACTTTAATGGTCAACACCTGTGCATCTTCTCACTTTCATGATACTTCAAATTTCCAATCTACTTTGTGTTATTAGTAAGGTCCTTAGACTAACTCCTACCCATTTTATGCATCTAGTCCTATAGAGCTCCATCTAAGTGCTAAGTGTACCCTACACCATCTATCAACATTGGAAAGTGAACTGGGCCTCTTATCTTATATGACAAAAGTGTTTGTATTCCCTGACAACCCAGTTCATGTGACTTTATCATTTCCCACTCCTCTGGAATGGAAATATCTTGACTTCTTCGTAAAGCTTGTTATTATGTGATGTATTTTTTGACACATTGACACTTGGATCATGACTCCACTACTCTTTGAATCTATCATCTCACCATAACTTGTTTTAAACATGCTTTAGTGTGTCCCTAGCTTACTTATTCCTTCTTATTCTCATTATTGTAACCAACTCTATCGAGCATTTCTCCTGTCCTTTGGATCTTATCCACTTCCTTTTTCTATTCTGCTATTGTTGACATCTTTTCAACCTACTGTACTTATTCTTTAACCTTTATCTTCTCTCACCCTTATAAATTTTCCCTTAAGGATGTTCATCCCATCATAAACTTTAACCTACTTTTTATTTCTTAGTCCTATCTTGATTACGAGTTCCATTACTTCTATAATTCTAACCTTACGATTGATTACTACCAGCACATCCTTTACATTATGTAACACTTGTAATTGACCATAGAAAATTCTTCTTATATCTCTTTTCCCAACTTGACCATCAACACATTATCTTTCCCTACTACCCTTGTAGGAAATTGCTCATCATGGTTAGATAGGAGCCCTTGAAACTATAAGTTCCACCTAAACTAACATGGCTATGGAAAATGTGTGTTATGCTGTAATTTCAGATAAGATATTTCATGTGTTCATTCTCCTTAATATAACCACATATACTGCCCACGGCTCTCCAAATTTTAGCCTTAAATTTACGTATTAGCAATAATTTCATCTACTGAAACTCATCCACAAATAGTACTTCCTCCAGCTTATATTTCAGAAGGGTAGCAAGCCCTGGTAACTAATTTGATTTAACTCCTGTTACTACTCTGATCATCCTTTCATACTTAACATTATGTACTCATTTACTGTCATTTCCTTTTAAGGAGAATGTGTGTAGACTGCTGCCTATTGAATTCTTAAATACTGGATCATCTCAAAATAATTTCTCTTACTTATGTAGTTTTTTATAGCCAAAAGCACGAGCTAAACTTGAAGAGAAAGAGAAATATCATCCTATAATTATCAGCACACTATTGTCTGTAGAATAATGTCTAACCCATGTCTTTTAGTCTTCTTATTGAAATTTCATCATCTCTTCCTATAAGTTATTAGCTGCAACAATCCTTCTGTTGTACTACTGATTTGCCTGACGTATCATCTTAAGATTTACTATCTTTACTTGTACTCTATTTTTACCTTTTATGCCTATCCTCACTCTTTTGCATCCCTATATCTTGCTGTATTCTGGAAGATACCTCACACTAATAGACTCTTCCAAAATTGATTCCAATCATACTTACTATCATTCTGTTACTTATTTTCATTCATCTTTCTTTATAAAATGACCCTATTGGTCATATTGAAAATGCTTACCTAACCCTTGATCGCAGACCCCGTAATTGTTATCTCACCATCTCTACTCATGACCTAAGCCTATGTGCCATTTTCCACTATCCCTTTTTCTCGTCATGCCTATTTGAACCATTAGACTTACTTTTATTTTACTACTTATTAATTCACTCCTTTGCCTGATAGGATAGTTCAGGACACCATTGCATATCCTATAACTTTTGCTTGCTCTGGTTGCATTCCTCAGCTAACTTTTCTCATACTGTTAGAAGTTTAAATGGATTTTATCCCATTGCTACCTACTCCATCTTGGGAACAAGAATAGATAGAGTTTGATCTATGTCCTGTAACTCTGAACTCCATGTTTTGGCTCCTGACACTGCTCGAGTTATGACCTGTTCTAAGTCTTACACTTCTAGATTCTATATTTTGATAGCTATCCTCACTCATGTAATCTCGTTATGGGCTTTCTAATATTACCTTTCAGTTCATCCTATTTACCTTGCTCAAGATGGCACTTTATGTACTTTATATCTCACTTTGATCTTTATCGGTTATTTAGTTTGCTCTTTAATTCATCTCTTTTATCTTACCCAAAGGAAAACCTTGATTACTTAATTCCCTAGCTCCATTCTTCTTTTTAACCTGACAGCTATGTTAGATAACTGTACTTTTCAGTGTCTTTATTAGGTCATCTTCACCTTTGTACTACTCAGAATTGGTTTGTTGACCACTCTGATTAGCACTTCCACTGCCGCTCGAATTTCTCTCCTGTTACATCTGAAACCAACTATCCAAATTTTCATTTCTATATTTCCTTTTATCTACTGATATTCTATGACTTATTTTCGCTGACTTGTAGTCATTGTCCTTTCCTCTGCTTAAATCCAAACTCTAATACCTCAAGGAGGAAATCTACAAGATCCCCTTTTTCCCTTGCTACTCTAAAGCTCTGCATCCATCATGATCTAATCCCTTATAATCCTTACACTGAAAATTGTACTCTCTCTAAGGGGGGTACCTAAGCCACTATTTTTTATCACATTATAGTCCCATTTAGGATATCATTCCACAGATCGTTATATTAGTGGTACTCTTCTATCTCTCCTGAGAAGACATTACTATATTCTGTAGCATAACTAACTGCAAGAGAGGTACTACCTCTACCGCATTACCACAACTATACAAGGCTATCTGCTCTCTTTTGATATTTTAAACTTTCTTAGAATGTCATTTCATAGGTTACGAATATTATTAATAACCTCCAGTCTCCTTTTAGGAGTAGAATTGTACTTATACTCAACTATCACACACAAAGGAGATGCTATCTTCATTAAACTTTAGGCAATACATCCATTATAATGCCAACACTGCCAGCGCTCTCATACCGGAGACCAGACGATCCCACTAATTAGGGGTCATCATTACATTGTGACCGTACTAAAGACCTCTAGTCTCATACTACTTATGCTATAACTCTGCACTCAAGTTAGGATAACTGAGTCACTGTCTCTAGTTATCACCTAATTGCGACCTTTGATGTTCAATATCTAGGGTTTTAAACCCTAACTATGAGTTTTCCTAACTCTTCTACAGAAATAGAACTTTGTCTTGACATAACTGTACGAAAACAAAGGTTAATTAGAAACACTCTAATCATGGTGCACCACAGGGAAGCACGCAGCTCTACACAATAGTCCCATGTCTGTACTGTAATCTGCAGCTCACAATACAAATATCAAGAACATTGCATAGTTACTACGGTACATCCTAATAGACTAGTTTCCCAACCTCTTATCTCTCTCGAATCCATTGATATCGTAAACTTACTCTAACTGGACTATCCACTGATGACTGCCAACAGTGGTATCCTCACTCCCATCTAGGGTAGTTATACTGTCAAAAGTCACCTTTATGTTCTCGTGCCTTGCACTAGATAAGCACGCCACTTAAACCCATACTGACTGAGACATAGCATTTCTTGGAGTACGTATCCCCATGGCGAACCTCAATATGTCTGCTAACTCTAGTTCACATCACCATGTACACCATGAAAACTACGACACTAAACTGAAGCACTCTTAATTACCCAAGGAATAACACATAATCTAAAAACAAAGAATTATAGAAGAAGACGAAACAGGATCCTATACTTCGCATGTGACCTCCTAAAAAACTCCTTTCACACTCCCAATTATATTCTTCCCCATGAATCTAGAGTCTAAGCTCTGATACCAACATTGTCACAACCCAATTTATGGGCCAGAGCGGCACTAGGACTTAGGTCAACATAAGGCCCCCAAAGCCTGTAGTAAGCCTCACTGTTTAAGCCCAAACTATAAGCCCATTTTTAAACCCAATTAAGAAAATAACCTGATAGAGTCCGGCCATATCTAGGACCATCCAACAGGGAGTTTTTTACTCACCTGACTTGTAATCACAATATATAACCATTTAGGGAGCTCAGCTCACCCATAACATCCTCATTCAATACAATGTGATCACTGGGAGCCTAGCTCCCTCATCCACATAAAAAAATAGATCCATAAGTCCATACATACATAATCAGTAAGTTAACAAATTTAAATAGTTAATCTTTTATAGACCCAGCTAAATAAAATGTCACTAACACATTTAGTGTTCTAGATTTTAGATTAATGATAATAATTATAGACAATGTACCAATAGACCTGTGAAGAAGGAGATAGGTCAATCACAAGAAAAGCTCTCCTGTAACCTAGAAAAATGAGTGAACAGGAGTGAGCGTTTCAACTGATAGAGCAAGATATTGATTTTTAAAATAATTTCTATAACTATCTAGTTCTAATGCATCCCTAAGGATAAAATGCAACACCGATCAACAATTTCACTAATTTCAAGCAATATTCGCATAAAGAATAGTTTGGAGCACTCACACACACCAATACATCACAACAGATATATATATATATATATATATATATATATATATATATATATATATATATATATATATATATATATATATATATATATATATATGAGAGCTGATCCCCTATACAGCTCTCTAAATTCAAGGCCTGCCAGCGAGATCAACTAGAGTCGGACTTTCGCTTAATAATCCAAATACGAGGGTCAGCGAGATCAACTCAAAGCTTTACTCACCCCGATTTTCTCAAAAAGGACAGGGCCAAGCGAGACTAGCTCAAGCCGATTTGCCCATCCTACCCATATCAATCACACCACACCACATGCACATCGATACACGCACACAGCTCTAAATTACCCTAAGGCGACATCCATATCCGTTTTTATAAATAAGAAAATGCAACATAAAATGTGCCTAGCATTTAGCTACATACATATATTTATATGTGATGCATGAGCATGCTTTGAAAATATAATAATATTGAAATTGTAAATAAAATCAATATCTACTCACAAATTAACTGTTGATCACTAAGGTGGCTAGGCGGAGGAGGAAGGCTGACCCGGCTCACCTAAACATTATATCAAAAATTTTATCAATATTTATTCAAACAAAACTTTAAAGAGTCAAAGGACAAATCTTAAGTTTTACCGAAAATCCGGCTGAATTTGTCCTATGTCTAGGACCTACCTAACCTGCAAATGATCCAAATAACACTTCTAATACAAAATCTCATATCCACATCTCATTGTCATCATATGGCCCCTTCTGAGCTCTCCAAAACAATCAATACTCATAATTTAAAAAATTATATTTTAGTCCCTATAACATAAATTTTTATTATAAATCAATCAAACGAGCTCTAAAATTTCTAAAATTCTGCCCCGCGATCCTTAACAATACTATGAAGATAATACAAAAGGAATTATTCTTTTCTAACCTCTCACGAATATTTTATGGATTTTTAATCTAAACCCGATACTAAATAATTGAAGAAACTTAAGGTTTGGGTTTACCTACTCCAATTCTGATACTTGGAACGCGTTCGGGGCATCTAAAAATAGTCGATAGCCTATAAATTTGACCCACTTCCAAAGTGGTTCCGGCTGCTTATTTGCTCGGCCCGAAATTACAGATTCGGGTGACGGTCGAATTGTCATGAAACGAAAGTACCTATGCAAAACTCACAACATCAGGGATTAGAATAAAATATTTATATTTACATATAAAATAGTTATTTGAAAATTAGGGATGTTACAATTTGACTTATAAAATAACATAAATCAATTATTAAGAATGTTATGCATTCAAAAGAAAATATTTATAACATTTTTAAAAAACGTTTATATATAGTATTCTCAATAAAGTGTTTGCGGCATTTCTCTTGAAAAATTATAATAATTAAAATTACACTTTTGTAACGACTAAAATTTTTAATTTTTTATCAATTGAATTTTTATCAAAATGTCAAAATGATATTTATATTTGTACATTTATTTATAAACTATATAGAATCACTTGTGTTTAGTGTAACACCCCAATTTTTGTGAAAAATGTTAAATATGGTTGTTATTAGAAATAGAAATAACATTTATAATGTTTTGGGGAAAAAGTTAAATTTGGAAAATTGATTTATAAGTGAAGATTTGAATTTTTGGGTGTAATATGGACTTTTAGAAAGATCAAGGACCAAATTGAACTTTTCCTCTTAAAGTGGGACAGCTAGCCACTTTAAAAAAAAAAAAAGAAAAAGAAAAGAAAAGAAACAGCAAAAGGAAGAAAGGAGTATCGGGAAAGGGAAGGAAGAAAGGAAAAGAAAGAAAGAAAGAAAGAAGGGGAAAAAGAAGAACGGAAGAAGAAGGAAGGAAGATTGGCCGAATTTTTGAGGTTTCTCCAGCAAGGAAGGGCACCAACAAGGAGAAAATAAGGATTTTGGTCTAGAATACAAGAAATTAAAAAGAAAAAAGGGAGAAAGAAGATGAATAGTAGCAGAAACAGGGGTTAAGCAGGGGCAACAAATTTGTCTTTCGTCCAGGTGAGTTTGGTTGAACTTTTACAGTTTATTTTTGGATATGTTTAAGGTCTATTTAGAAGTTATTGTTAAATTTTGGTAATTTTTCAACAGTTGGATTTGGAGAAATAAATTATTGAACATAGGCTGTCTGGATTTGGAATTCTAAATTTTGGCTACTAAAATTTGAGGAAAATAAATAGTTGGGATGCTTAGAAAATTATGAAATTTGGTAGAGATGATCTCTAGTATGTTGGAGCTGTTGTGCAAAAATTTGGTAAATTTTAAACTTGTGATTTGTGAGATATAAATTGTTTTGTATGAGTTGTCTGAGTAAGAAATATTCTGAAAAAAAATTCAGAATTTGAAGGGTTTAATAGATATTTTGATATCTCATGATTTGGATATAATTTGATGCTAAAATTTTTACTAACATTGTATTTGGATGTATTGAACATATGGTTTAAATTTGGAATTTATCTAATGGTTAGAATATTTATATAAATTTGAATGTACAAATTGCCGATTCTGATATTAAGGATTGGGTTAAGTTGAATATGTTATTTTGATGAAACTAAAATTATTTTGAAATAGTATATGGTGTTTAATGAATTTTTAAGTCATTGTGGAATATTTTTGGGAAATAAATATAGATGTTTAGTTGAATTTTTTGTGATATAAATATATTATGGTATATTCTAATTTAGATTTGAGTATGAAGTGTTGGAACTAATAATTGTATGAAGATATAAATTGAAAATTTGTGTTAGTTGATATAATTATTGAATGGTGGATTTGAGTTTTGTGACAAGGAATTTAATCCAATTTTAAGAGGGAATACTGTAAAATATTCATTAGAAATTTAATATGGAATTGAAGTTTTATTGATTAATTTGATTATAATTATATCATAGAGTATGAGCTTTTAAGATTATGGTTTTAATTGGACTATAGAGGAGTTCAAGAACTGAGATGGAGATTAGAGTTTTGGACGTAACTTAGGATGCTTGTAGGCCCCAAATAGGCATTGTGTTGTGTTATGGGCCTAAGGCCTTTGAATTGTTGAGATATAAATGAGGTTTCTTGCAAGGAGGTTAGGTTCTAAGTATAGGAGAGACTTTACTAAATTTTCGATACAAATCTAGAAAGTCTTTTGTTTCTTTAATTAATTATTGTTGGCATATTATTTATAGTTATTTGGTATGTTTGCTTAAGTGATCTAAATCAACAATTTTCTTTTTCTTAGCAGAACCAATAAGCATTGGGTTGCACTGTAAGTAGATATTGATTTTATTTATAATTTCAATATTATTATATATTCAAGGCATGTTCATGCATTCACTTATAAATATATGTATATTGTTAAATACTAGGTACGCCTTGTATTGCATTTTCAATTGATGAAATTGTTGTGGAGGTCGCCTTAAGGTAATTTGGAGCTATGTGTGTGTGTCGGCGTGTGTGTGGCGTGATTATGGATATGGGTAGGACGGATAGTCACGGTTGGAGCTTGACTCGCTGGGACTCGATCTTTATATATGGATAAGTCGATGTGAGTACGGCTTTGAGTTGATCTCACTGACCCCCGCATTTGGATTATTAAGAGAAAGTCCGGCTCGAATTGATCTCACTGGCAGGTGTTGGAATTAAGAGAGCTATATAGGGGATCAACTCCCATATGTATATATACACTTTGATGTGACACACAAATGTGTGAGTGCTCCAAATTATTTTTTGCATAAATATTGTTTGAATTATTTGAAAATATGTATGTATGTTGCATCCCATATATAGGAATGCATTAGGTTTAGATAGTTATAGAAATTCTATTTATAATCAATATCTTACTCTATGAGTCGAACACTTACTCCTATTCAACCATTTTTCCCAGATGACGGGTGGACTCTTTTTTTGAATAACCTGTTTCTTTTCTCGTAGGTTTACCAACAACAATTTATTTGTATTTTATTTTCTTGATTTATAATTTAGAACTCCGCATGTGCTAGTAGTGTTCTAATCTTATTTAGTAATGTAATAATTTAATTATTCTGGGCTTGTAAACATATTATGTGGATATGTTTGAATGTATGGGATGAGGACTTGCCTTGAATGAGGGAGCTGAGCTCTCATTTGATTATTTATTTGCCTTAAGGATTTTGAGGGTGAGCTGAGTTCCCCAAACTGAGTTATTTTGTGTTTAGATGAGCTAAGAATTCCCCGTTGAATAGTTCAATTGATGGGCGGACTCTGTCCGCTTATTTTCTTCAAATTGGACTATAATTATGGCCTTATAGTTGAGTTAGGGATAGTTAGACTTACTACAGGCTTTGGGGGCCTTATGCTGACCCAAGTCATAGTGTGAGTCCAATCCAGAATTTGGGTCGTGACACTTAGGATGATAACAGGTAGATACTCGTGAAAATCATCATATTCGAATCGATTAATATTTTCAAAATTCGAACCCATCTCAAATTCAATTAAAATTTATTATCAACTACTCGAACTCGTTTCAAAATTCAATTATTATTATGTGAAAAATACTCGAACCAGTTTAATTTTATATACTTTAATTAATAATTTACAAAAAAAAAATATTTTTATTAATAATTTATAGTTTAAAATTTTAATAATTTCATGAAATATTTAAATTTATTTAAGATAAAAATATAAAATTTCTAAATATTATTATAAAAATATATATTTTATATTTAAAAAAGTATTTATATAAATAGGTTCGAATAATGGATACTCAATATGAAAAATTTAAATCTAATCCGAACTCGTAACAAGTACTATTTTTAAACCCAAACTCAATTATGTCCTATCCAAACTCGTCATATTAGGGTTTGAATACCAAAAAAATCAAACCTATTGCCATCCCTACTTATATTGTGTATGAAAATTAAAATATTTAAATTAATAATAATTATTTTAAATTAAAATTATATTTCTAAAATTTTGATTAAAAATAATAAAAACACACGAGTAAATAAATACATGTGTAAAAAATAAACTAGCTTAAATTAAAATTTTAAACTAAAAAAATTAAATGGTAGCCCAACATGCAATAACGATGTAGGACGAAGCTCCACATTTTTTTAATTTATTAATTACTTTTTTTAGTTAATAATAATAATACCCTGCGCAATGCTGTGGATATTATATTGAAAAAAGATCCAATTCTATTTTATAATTAAAAATATTATACTTGTATTTTATAAATAAAATTATTAACTATTAATAGTGATTAAATCATTCACTATATTCCACTATAATTACGTATATATAATTTAGTTTAAAATCAATAATATTAATAATACAATATTTATTTTTTACTTGTTATGATACAATGAAAAAAAAAAGGAATAATAAAAAATATTAATGGCATAGTCTAGTTATAAAAGAAAATAATAATTAAATGTGATTAAGTATCTAAGAAAAAGCGTAACACTAGTCCCATAATAGTAGGTTTAGTATATAAAAATAATATATATGCACAATATTTTAAAATATTTTTCAAAAAATTAAATATATTATAATTATATCATAATTTGAGAATAAAATAAATTTAAATATTGTTATTTATAAACTAAATTTACACATTTAATATATTAACAACTCTTAATGAATATTATAAAAGATTTATCGATATTATTTATTTAATAATAATAATAATAATAATAATAATAATAATAATAATAATAATAATAATAATAATAATGCCAATCAAATTCTTATAATTTTAAAGTAGTATTTATATAAAAAAAGACAAAAAAAAATTGCTAAAGTAGACCGATAATTTTTTGTTATTATAATTTTCTTGTAATGAGATGAAAATATGATATTTTATTAATATGATGTGGGCGTATAAAGTCAAATTCATTTATTATAAAACAAAGTCATCTTAAAAAATAGTTTAATAAAGATAACAATAATTAATGCACATTTAACAATTTAATAGTTAAACAACTACAAAAAAATAAAATGATGATAATAGAAACATAAAATAGAAAAAATAATTTGAATTCATGTATGAACACTAAAGTGGTTTAAAAATTAAAATAAATAAATAAATATAAATTTTAGAATTTAATTAATAAAATTTTACAAGAATTCAATTAAATTATTTTTTTATTAACTCTCATATTTAGAATGAAATTTTTTTTTAATTTAAAAAAAATTCATTCTCAAAAAAATAAAATTCAAATATGATTGTTTGAGAATTGAATTGAATTATTTTCTTATGAATAATTTATTCCAAGTGTAGCCATCATGCTTAATAGCGCAAGAAATTTTATTTGTGACTGACATGTTATGAAATGCAAGAAATTAAACAAATTCAGAATTCTAATTGAGGCAAGTTTCTAAGAAAAATCTCATCTGGTTTTTAAAATATTTATGAAAATTCATTAATTTAACCCTTCAAATAAGAGATTATAATATTACTTTGGAAGTTTTCCCACCTCCCGTTAGCCTCCTCCCTAGTGCTTGAAATACATTTCCAGAAAGCCTGTTCAGCTAATCAAATGGTTGGAGTAGCAAACGGTAAAGATCTTGATTTAAGTTTCAAGCTACCCATTTAAACATGCAGGTCCATAAGCCCAAAAGAAACCATCCGAAGCTTGGACTAAGATCAACGCAAGTAAAATGGTGGCAAGGAAGCAGGTTGTTTGGTAATTTGGTTTACGAGCTTTGAGTATGGATTCAATAGCCAATGCTATTCCATAGAGGACCACAAACATTAATTGATATTATAATCCTGTGTTCCTCAAACACTTCCGAGAATGAGATAGGTATTTTGCGACAAAGAGCTCTGCGATGTAATTGGAGTTTTAAAATGGCAGAGCGTGCTCTCCCCCTCTTCTTCGTCTTCTCACTCGTCTGCAAATCACTCCACCCCTTTAACCATAACAACCATGAGGCTGTATCTCTTCCACAATCTTAATTTGGAAGATTGTGAGCTGCAGAGTAATGGTTGGGCTACTAATAAGGAGCCCATGGATAACGGGCTTTTACAATATTTAGTAGCGAAAATTCAAAAATATTTAATTACAAGTTTGATTTATTTCAAGTGTTAATATATAATATTTTTAACAGTAATTGATATAATTCTATATTTAATAACATATTATTTAATTTTAAATTTTGAAATTACTTAATTAATATATTATTTTCTATTTTTTTACATTAATTGATTTTATTTCATATACCAATAAAATAATAAATAAAATAAAAAAATATCATATGGCGATTCCAAAATTATTATTATTATTATTAAAATTTTTAAATTTTAAATATAAGAAATATTTTTAAAGATAAATGTTTAGATTTTCTAAATAATTTTTTAGTGAACAATTATATATATATATATATATATATATATATATATATATATATATATATATATATATATATATATATATATATATATATAATTTTTTTTAAAAATAACTCACCTTTTTCTAATCTGACTTAAAAATATTATTTTTTAATAATTACTTTTTTAATATTAGATAAAATTTTAGTAATTGAAATTTAAAAATATTTAAATAAAAATTAATTTTATTTTAAGTATTAATATATAAATTTTCTAATAACAGTGGATATAATTTTGTATTTGATGATATATCATTTAATTTTAAATTTTAAAATAAGTTAATTAATAATATGTTTCTAAATAAAATAAAAAATTACTATTTTATCTTTTAAAAAAAAGTCACCATTTTACCTCCCATAAGTTTCTTTCTCTCTTTCTCTCACATTCTTATTTTTTATAGTC
Organism: Hevea brasiliensis; assembly: GCF_030052815.1. NCBI lineage: Eukaryota > Viridiplantae > Streptophyta > Magnoliopsida > Malpighiales > Euphorbiaceae > Hevea > Hevea brasiliensis. The sequence continues at coordinate 19,028,319 of NC_079505.1, forward strand.
AAATTAAGTTATGCACATTTATCAATAAAACTATTTCGTTTTTAATAATTTTAATAATTATTAAAAACATTATTTATTAACTTTTATTTTTTATTTATTATTAATTTAAATTTTATTAAATTCTAGTTGAGTTCATCAGTAAATATTATATGCAACCTTTAGTTTTAAAACTCTATTTTCTAAAATTTTATTTCAATCAGATAATTTAATTTAAGTATCAATTAATTTACTTACTCTATTTAATTTTGAAAAATAATTTTTTAAAATATGATTTTAATTAAATAATTAAATTCAGGCCTCATTTTAATTAAGACGATAATTGCAATTTTAATTTATTTTAAAATAAAATAAATTAATTTTAAACATTAATGGCACCTCGATATTTAGCTGAACCATAATGACAAACCCTAAACCCTAATTTAGCTTATTTTCAAATTTTCTATTATGATTTAATTATATAATTGCCATTAGTATTTAAAAATTAGTATATTTTATTTAAAACAAACTAAAACTGATTATAATCTTAGTTATGTTGAGATTTGAATTTAATTGTTTAATTTAAATTATATTTTAAAATTTTATTTTTAAAATTAAAGAGGTCAAGTAAATTAATTCATGCTTGAATTAAAATATTCAAAAATAGTGTTCTAAAGTTAAAAGGGAAAATATAATTATTTATTAATGAACCCAATTAAAGGTTAATAAGATTTAAATTAATAGTAAAAAAATAACAAATAGAAAATATAAATTATAAGATAATGTTATTAATAAATTTAATAAATAATAATTTTATTAAAAATAAAATAATTTTATTAAAAATAAAATAATTTTATTAATAAATAAATATCAAATAATTTGACTGTAAAAAATTAAGAATGTGAGAGATAGAAAAAAAAAATTGAATAAAATGGTGATTTTTTTTTCTAGAAAATAGGGGTAAAATAATAATTTTTTTTACATGAAAATTTACTATTGTATGTTAGAATTTTTCTTTTAATAAAATTAAAGTTAATTAATT